>NC_092733.1:34459968-34677218 GCF_047496885.1 Scyliorhinus torazame | reverse complement strand
CCTCGAACGTGGGTGGTGGTGTCAAACCCCGCTTACTTTTAATAACCATTAGGGTACGAGCAGCGAGCGGTTAGGAAAATGAAACGGCTAGTCACGTTTAGCCTGGCTAAACTGGACTCCGGTTTTCCTGCTGAGATTCTCTAAATCAGAAGGGAAGTGATTTTATTATTTGTTTGTGGGATGTTGTCCCAGGCTAGGCCGGCGTTGTTTACCCATCCCTAACTGCCCTTGGGAAGGTGGCGGAGAGGCCGCCTTCTTCGCCCCCGTAGTCCACGTGGTGTAGGTACACCCACAGTGCTGTTAGCGAGGGAGTCCCGGGATTTTGATCCAGCCACAGTGATGTCGTTCCAGGTCAGGACACGGGAGTGCTTCGAGGGCAACTTGGAGGCAGTGATTTTTAAAACAAAAGATTATTTCACGGGATGTGGGCCTCGCCGGCTGGGCCAGCATGTGTTGCTCATCCCTAATTGCCCCTTGAACTGAGGGGCAGCTAAGAGTCGCCCACATTGCTGTGGGATGTGCAATCCCAGGCCATACGAGGTTATGAGCCAAGTGCTGGAAGACGTGGTTAGAATAGCTCGGTGGCTGCTTTTGACTGGTGCAGATGTCGATGGGCATTTCCTGTGCTGCAGGCTCTGACTCTATGAAGGTTACAGTCCACGTATCAGCCCAGGCCGGGATATTGCCCAGGTCGTGCTGCATTTGGACACGAACTGCTTCAGCATCGGAGGAGTCGCGAATGGTGCTGAACATTATGCAGTCGCCAGCGAGCTGATGGACGGTAACCCCTCTGTTGGTCCCTGATGCGGATTGCTAACCGAACAGTTAATCCCGAGTCCAGCGGTAACTGATTACAAACCCTCCTCAAAACCCATGTCTTGGCGCTCACCTGCTCTACTGGACACCAAAGGGAAGAGGTGACCCTTCAGTTCTCGAGCCTTTGTCAGACCCGTCAGGCAGTGCAGGATCAGCAGAATGATTCCGGAGCTTTAAAGAGTTGAATTAAGCTGAAGGGGGTGATCTAATCAAGGTGTTTAAAATGATAAAAAGATTGGATAAAACATTTGCAGAGAAATGATTGGCTCTGGCAGGAGAAGCCGGAACAGGAAGGCACCGTTTTAAGATTAGAGCGAGGTTATTTAAGAGCATTGTATGGGGAAGGCTGGCGGAATCACGCCCCCCGCCCCCCCCCCCCCCCCCCCCCCCCCCCCCCCCCACCTCTCTAAATATTGGATGCTGGGAGGCGATTTGAATTTTTCCAATTTTCAGATTGACGTGTTTTTATTGGATATGTGATAAGGCGAGTAATGGAGATGAGCCAAGATCCCGTTACCCGGGAGCGTGATCCTGGGATTTGAGACGGGGAAGGTCCTGGGATTTGAGACGGGGAGGGTCCTGGGATTTGAGACGGGGAGGGTCCTGGATTTGAGACGTGAGGGTCCTGGGATTTGAGGCGGGGAGGGTCCTGGGATTTGAGACGTGGAGGGTCTGGGATTTGAGGCGGGGAGGGTCCTGGATTTGAGACGGGGAGGGTCCTGGGATTTGAGGCGGGGAGGGTCCTGTGGATTTGAGACGGGGAGGGTCCTGGGATTTGAGGCGGGGAGGGTGGTCTGGGATTTGAGACGGGGAGGTGGTCCTGGGATTTGAGGTGGGGAGGGTCCTGGGATTTGAGGCGGGGAGGGTGATCCTGGGATTTGAGGCGGGGAGGGTCCTGGGATTTGAGGTGGGGAGGGTCCCTGGGGTTTGAGACGGGGAGGGTCCTGGGATTTGTGACGAGGAGGGTGGTCCTGGGATTTGAGGGATGGTTAAAATGCAGAGGAAGTGGCGGAGTTTGTCGATCAGGTGGATAGCTCAGAGGAGTAATGGAGTTTGAAGGGATCGTGTTGCGGAAGGTGATGAAGAAACTGTGAAAGGACGAGAATTCAAACCAGAATTGAGAGTGGAGGCTTCATGGGAAGCGACAGAGCTTGTTCTCCTGCCACCTGTGCTGTTCCATCTCTCTAATGAATGTGTATCCCATTTCTCTCTCTCTCTCTCTCAGGCCACTCTCACCCTGCTCCTTGACCACCTCAGCCTGGTGGCCTCTCTACAAGAGTCCAACAAAATGACGTGTCAGAACCTGGCTGTCTGCTTTGGGCGGTACTCCTGGGTCAGAAGCAGGAATCTTCTCAGCCAGGCGCCCGAACCTTTTCTCATTCCAAGGAGCTCGCCAATGCCCTGGATTTCAGATGCACATTGAGGTTTTACACTACCTGCTGCAGCTGTGGCCTAGTAAGTACAGGGGTCAGGCCATCGATGCACTTTGATACCAATCCATGCTTGTAAGAATTTCAAAGGTTTTTATAATCAAAATCAATCAGCTCCAACACCCACATAATGACTGACTCACTTTCAATTCTTCCAAGGCATGTGGGCGTCCCCGGCTGGGCCAGCATTTATTGTCCATCCCTAATTGCCCTTGACCTGAGGGGCTAGTTTGGCCATTTCGGAGGGGCATTTAAGAGTCAAATACATCGCTGTGGGTCTGGAGTCACATGTAGGCCAGACCGGGTAAGGACGGCAGATTTCCTTCCCTCAAGGACATTAGTGAACCAGACGGGTTTTTACGACAACGTTTACAGGATGTTTTGGTCACCAAGGATGTTTTTGGAGCGCATTCTGGGGAAGGTGGGACCTGTACAAGCAGGACGGGTTGCATCTGAACAGAGGGGCACCAATATCCTGGGAGGGAGGTTTTCTAGTACTCTTCGGGAGGGTTTAAACTAATTTGGCAGGGGAATGGGAATCGGATTTGTAGTCCAGCAACTAAGGTAGCCGATATTCAGGACGCCAAAGCGTGTAATGCGGCAGTGGGGAAGGGAACACTGACAAAGGAGGAGTACTTGCAGGCACGGAGATGGGTTGAAGTGTGTATACTTCAACGCAAGAGCAAGCATCAGGAATAAGGTGGGTGAACTTAAGGCATGGATCCGGTACTTGGGACGACGATGTGGTGGCCATCACGGAAACTTGGATAGAAGAGGGGCAGAAATGGTTGTTGGAGGTCCCTGGTTATAGATGTTTCAATAAGATTAGGGAGGGTGGTAAAAGAGGTGGGGGGGTGGCTTTATTAATTAGAGATAGTATAACAGCTGAAGAAAGGCAGTTCGAGGAGTATCACCCTATTGAGGTAGTATGGGTTGAAGTCAGAAATAGGAAAGGAACAGTCACCTTGTTAGGAGTTTTCTATAGGCCCCCCCAACAGTAGCAGAGATGTGGAGGAACAGATTGGGAAACAGATTTTGGAAAGGTGCAGAAGTCATAGGGTAGTAGTCATGGGCGACTTTAACTTCCCAAATATTGAGTGGAAACTCTTCAGATCAAATAGTTTGGATGGGGTGGTGTTTGTGCAGTGTGTCCAGGAAGCTTTTCTAACACAGTATGTAGATTGTCCGACCAGAGGAGGGGCAATATTGGATTTAGTACTGGGTAATGAGCCAGGGCAAGTGATAGATTTGTTAGTGGGGGAGCATTTTGGAGATAGTGACCACAATTCTGTGACTTTCACTTTAGTAATGGAGAGGGATAGGTACGTGCAACAGGGCAAGGTTTACAATTGGGGGAAGGGTAAATACGATGTTGTCAGACAAGAATTGAAGTGCATAAGTTGGGAACATAGGCTGGCAGGGAAGGACACAAGTGAAATGTGGAACTTGTTCAAGGAACAGGTGCTACGTGTCCTTGATATGTATGTCCCTGTCAGGCAGGGAAGAGATGGTCGAGTGAGGGAACCATGGTTGACAAGAGAGGTTGAATGTCTTGTTAAGAGGAAAAAGGTGACTTATGTAAGGCTGAGGAAACAAGGTTCAGACAGGGCATTGGAGGGATACAAGATAGCCAGGAGGGAACTGAAGAAAGGGATTAGGAGAGCTAAGAGAGGGCATGAACAATCTTTGGCGGGTAGGATCAAGGAAAACCCCAAGGCCTTTTACACATATGTGAGAAATATGAGAATGACTAGAGCGAGGGTAGGTCCGATCAAGGACAGTAGCGGGAGATTGTGTATTGAGTCTGAAGAGATAGGAGAGGTCTTGAACGAGTACTTTTCTTCTGTAATCACAAATGAGAGGGGCGATATTGTTGGAGAGGACAGTGTGAAACAGATTGGTAAGCTCGAGGAAATACTTGTTAGGAAGGAAGATGTGTTGGAAACTTGGATAGAAGTTTGAAAAACTTGAGGATAGACAAGTCCCCCGGGCCTGACGGGATATATCCAAGGATTCTATGGGAAGCAAGAGATGAAATTGCAGAGCCGTTGGCAATGATCTTTTCGTCCTCACTGTCAACAGGGGTGGTACCAGGGGATTGGAGAGTGGCGAATGTCGTGCCCCTGTTCAAAAAAGGGACTAGGGATAACCCTGGGAATTACAGGCCAGTTAGTCTTACTTCGGTGGTAGGCAAAGTAATGGAAAGGGTACTGAAGGATAGGATTTCTGAGCATCTGGAAAGACACTGCTTGATTAGGGATAGTCAGCACGGATTTGTGAGGGGAAGGTCTTGCCTTACAAATCTTATTGAATTCTTTGAGGAGGTGACCAAGCATGTGGATGAAGGTAAAGCAGTGGATGTAGTGTACATGGATTTTAGTAAGGCATTTGATAAAGTTCCCCATGGTAGGCTTATGCAGAAAGTAAGGAGGCATGGGATAGTGGGAAATTTGGCCAGTT
Organism: Scyliorhinus torazame; assembly: GCF_047496885.1. Classification (NCBI taxonomy): domain Eukaryota; kingdom Metazoa; phylum Chordata; class Chondrichthyes; order Carcharhiniformes; family Scyliorhinidae; genus Scyliorhinus; species Scyliorhinus torazame. The sequence goes on along the minus strand of NC_092733.1, from coordinate 34,672,512 downwards.
GGATAACGAACTGGCTAACCGATAGAAGTCAGAGAGTGGTGGTGGATGGCAAATATTCAGCCTGGATCCCAGTTACCAGTGGTGTACCGCAGGGATCAGTTCTGGGTCCTCTGCTGTTTGTGATTTTCATTAATGACTTGGATGAGGGAGTTGAAGGGTGGGTCAGTAAATTTGCAGACGATACGAAGATTGGTGGAGTTGTGGATAGTAAGGAGGGCTGTTGTCGGCTGCAAAGAGACATAGATAGGATGCAGAGCTGGGCTGAGAAGTGGCAGATGGAGTTTAACCCTGAAAAGTGTGAGGTTGTCCATTTTGGAAGGACAAATATGAATGCGGAATACAGGGTTAACGGTAGAGTTCTTGGCAATGTGGAGGAGCAGAGAGATCTTGGGGTCTATGTTCATACATCTTTGAAAGTTGCCACTCAAGTGGATAGAGCTGTGAAGAAGGCCTATGGTGTGCTCACGTTCATTAACAGAGGGATTGAATTTAAGAGCCGTGAGGTGATGATGCAGCTGTACAAAACTTTGGTAAGGCCACATTTGGAGTACTGTGTACAGTTCTGGTCACCTCATTTTAGGAAGGATGTGGAAGCTTTGGAAAAGGTGCAAAGAAGATTTACCAGGATGTTGCCTGGAATGGAGAGTAGGTCTTACGAGGAAAGGTTGAGGGTGCTAGGCCTTTTCTCATTAGAATGGAGAAGGATGAGGGGCGACTTAATAGAGGTTTATAAGATGATCAGGGGAATAGATAGAGTAGACAGTCAGAGACTTTTTCCCCGGGTGGAACAAACCATTACAAGGGGACATAAATTTAAGGTGAAAGGTGGAAGATATAGGAGGGATATCAGAGGTAGGTTCTTTACCCAGAGAGTAGTGGGGGCATGGAATGCATTGCCTGTGGAAGTAGTTGAGTCGGAAACATTAGGGACCTTCAAGCAGCTATTGGATAGGTATATGGATTACAGTAAAATGATAGTGTAGATTTACTTGTTCTCAAGGGCAGCACGGTAGCATTGTGGATAGCACAATTGCTTCACAGCTCCAGGGTCCCAGGTTCGATTCCGGCTTGGGTCACTGTCTGTGCGGAGTCTGCACGTCCTCCCCGTGTCTGCGTGGGTTTCCTCCGGGTGCTCCGGTTTCCTCCCACAGTCCAAAGATGTGCGGGTTAGGTGAATTGGCCAATGATAAATTGCCCTTAATGTCCAAATTGCCCTTGGTGTTGGGTGGAAGTGTTGAATTTGGGTAGGGTGCTCTTTCCAAGAGCCGGTGCAGACTCAAAGGGCCGAATGGCCTCCTTCTGCACTGTAAATTCAATGTTAATCTATGATTAATCTAGGACAAAGGTTCGGCACAACATCGTGGGCCGAAGGGCCTGTTCTGTGCTGTATTTTTCTATGTTCTATTACTGAGACGGTCTTTTACCTCCCACACGTATTAATTCAGTTTAAATCTGGAGTATTCGCCCTTTGGTTACAGGTCTGGCGACATGAGCACCACACCACTGTCCCCACGATGGCAACTCAGAAAGTCCACCCTGAGTTCACTCGTGTTCACCCAAGGCTATCACCATTGGTCTTGAATGTCTTATTTTTGCAGGGACGGATTTATCAGTGTCCCTGCTCCTTGGGATTTCTCCTTGCCTGCACTTTGACAGGGACAGTGTAGAGGGAGCTTTACTCTGTATCTAACCCCGTGCTGTACCTGTCCTGGGAGTGTTTGATGGGGACAGAGTAGAGGGAGCTTTACTCTGTATCTAACCCCGTGCTGTACCTGTCCTGGGAGTGTTTGATGGGGACAGTGTAGAGGGAGCTTTACTCTGTATCTAACCCCGTGCTGTACCTGTCCTGGGAGTGTTTGATGGGGACAGTGTCGAGGGAGCTTTACTCTGTATCTAACCCCATGCTGTACCTCTCATGGGAGTGTTTGATGGGGACAGTGTAGAGGGAGCTTTACTCTGTATCTAACCCCGTGCTGTTCCTGTCCTGGGAGTGTTTGATGGGGACAGTGTAGAGGGAGCTTTACTCTGTATCTAACCCCGTGCTGTACCTGTCCTGGGAGTGTTTGATGGGGACAGTGTAGAGGGAGCTTTACTTTGTATCTAACACCGTGCTGTAGCTGTCCAGGGAGTGTTTGATGGGGGACAATGTAGAGGGAGCTTTACTCTGTATCTAACCCCATGCTGTACCTGTCCTGGGAGTGTTTGATGGGGACAGAGTAGAGGGAGCTTTACTTTGTATCTAATACCGTGCTGTAGCTGTCCAGGGAGTGTTTGATGGGGGACAGAGTAGAGGGAGCTTTACTCTGTATCTAACCTCGTGCTGTACCTGTCCTGGGAGTGTTTGATGGGGACAGTATAGAGGGAGCTTTACTCTGTATCTAGCCCCGTGCTGTACCTGTCCTGGGAGTGTTTGATGGGGACAGTGTAGAGGGAGCTTTACTCTGTATCTAACCCCGTGCTGTACCTGTCCTGGGAGTGTTTGATGGGGACAGTGTAGAGGGAGCTTTACTGTGTGTGTGTGAGTGTGTTTGTTTGTTTGTGTGTGTATGTATGTATGTATGTCTGTGTGTGAGTGTGTTTGTTTGTTTGTGTGTGTATGTATGTATGTCTGTGTGTGAGTGTGTTTGTTTGTTTGTATGTGTATGTATGTATGTCTGTGTGTGAGTGTGTATGTATGTCTGTGTGTGAGTGTGTATGTGTGTGTGTGTGTGTGTGTGGAGGGTAACCACCAGCGCATCCCTGTTGGGCCGAACGACCTATTTTGCAGCAGATTTGTCCCTCTATTTCTCCATTTTGTCTCTGTGCAGGCGACCGAGTCCGAGTCAGACGGGACAGATTGTTGGAGCAGTCACAGCCCACCGGCTGCCTGGCCCTCAGGCGGCAGGCGCCAAGCGTGCCGCCCGCATCCGCCGAGGAGGTGGTGTGCCGGAACCGCGTGGGGCGTGCCGCCAGCTCATCCCGCAACCGTCACGCCGGTGACTGGAGCAGCTGTGGCCGGAGTTACCTGGGGTCTGGCGGAGAGCGGGTGGTGGCCGATCGCGTCCAGGTGCCAGCCCTGAGCCTGGGCATTTTGGACGGGCAGGAGCCCGGCGAAGGACAAGGCGGCGGCCCGTATCCCGGCGACGACCTTGGCGGTGGCGGCGAGCTGGACTTTGAGTCGCCTTTCACCGGGCGGCCGAAGGACTTTGACAGCCTGATTGCCGATATCGAGCGGGAGCTGGCAAAGAAAATAATTTTCCTCTGAGTCTCAGGCCTGGTCGCCAATGACTCTGAGCAACATGGTCGTGAACCCTCCCGGCCTGTGCCGAGGCCCCGGTGCCTGGTCCGCTACACCTTGATGCCAACCGGTGCCATGCCCGACGAAGGCTGTCCCAATCCTCAGTCACCCAACTCGCTTGTGCAATGCCTCCGACCGCTCCCTTTCACCCTCACCCTCCCAACCCCTCAGCCCTTCAATGTAATGGAGGAAACACACACACAGCACCCTCCCCCGCAGATCGATTCAGACTCCGGGTAAAGCCGCCTCGCGTTCAATTGCCAAAGATAGCCCAAAGCAGGGTCAAGATAGGGTCAGCCAAAGAGCCCACTCTCTGCCGCCACCCGCTGGTTGTCCTCTCACCCCTCGCCTCTACACCAGCCGGATTTCTCTACCACCCCCAGGGATAACGGTTAAGATTCCAACTCCCGTACGGTGCCTGGAGCGTTCCTGCCCTTGCCAGGGGAGGAGGAGAAATGACCCCGCCCGAAGGGTTGTGAGTCTTTGCAAATCTCCGACCCGGAGGGCCGTGGGTGCTCCCATCGCTGAATAGATTCACGGCTGGGTCGGAGGGATTGTTGGTCCCTCGGGGAATTCAGGGATACGGGGAGCGGGGGCAGGAAAATGGGAGTTGAAGCCCCATATCGCCCATGATGGTATTGAATGGCGGAGCAAGCTCGGTGGGCCGAACCTGTTCTTATTTCACCTTCTTTGTTATCCAGTCTGTTCCTACTCCCCTTATTGTGGACCTCTCCCAATGGGGGATGGGGGTGGGTGGGGTCTTCCCTGCGCCAAGCTTCAGTTTCCAAAGATGCCGAATGACCATTCCATTTGGCCTTAGTCGTCATGGAAACAATTGGGATAGCGCGCCAACATTGTTCAAGAATCACCAAGTGCCTTAAACCCCTGCGTTCAATTGTTCAGTGTGTGTAGTAGTGACCAGGCCGGGCACGGTGGTCTTAGCCATACTGGATGGCGCGACGCGGGACAAGCAGCAGGTGGATTGGTAAAGTCCTTGGGCAGCGGCAGGAGTTGGATTGATGTAAGCCTTCTCCAGGAGCTCTGTTGCCGCAAACCCCCTCCTTATGTGAGGGGATTGGCGGGGGTGGGGGGGGGGGTGGTTCTCAGTACTGGGGGCCAGGGGTGTTGGGTTGGTCGGAGGGTAGCCAAGGTGATAAACCCCCGGAAAACTGTTAATTGCACTTTTCGACTGGATCTGAGATCCATTGACTTTCATCAAACCCTGAGCCAGCGAGAAACTCTGTAGATCGTCCTCAAGACAGAGCTTTGTTGGCCAACGATTTGGAAATCTTTCGCCGCACTTGTTAATGAGTATTGAGGCGCCCCGGGCTGGGGGTCGCATGGGGTCAATGACCTGGGAAAGGCCAGATGTCAGGATCCTGATGGTTAACCCCCCCCCTGGGTGCAGTTAGGTTTATGCAGCCCGAGAGCCAGTACAGATCAAATCAATCTATCCTGCATCTTTGACCTTAATTTATGCCAACTAGGTGATCGGTCTTTTTTCAACAGGGTTGCTAAACTCTGCCACGTTAAGAGCTCACCATTAACCGGATCCGTCATCACCACAGGCTGGACTAAACGTGCCGCCATTTGTATGAAGATCCGTCAGGCCGTTTGAAAGCTGGTGGACATCGCCGAACATTTTGTGTCAAGTTAGTGTCTTTGCGACAAGATGTCATTCCAAATCTCACATGCCGGGCCCATCCCAATCCTCCTTCCCATGCCACCCCCATCCGCCGTTCCAGACCTCCCATGATGTGACCTGCCCTCCCCTCCCATGCCATTCCCTCCCCTTCTCACTCTCCAAGAGGTTGGTGGACCATGGGCACTGAAGACAAGGAAGCAAAGGTGTGCCAGGTATCACCCACCCAATCAGCCATCAGCCAACCAGAAAATCCAGGCAGGCAAAAGGTGTTATTACTAGAAATTAGCTGATATTTGGCGTATGGTTATGGATATGGACGGCACAGTGGTTAGCACTACTGCCTCACAGCGGCTGGGACCTGGGTTCAATTCCGAGTTTGCACTTTCTCCCCGTGTCGACGTGCGTTTCCTCCGGGTGCTCCGGTTTCCTCCCACAGTCCAAAGATTAGGTTAGGTGGATTGGCCATGCTAAATTGCCCCTTAGCATCCAATGATGTGGAGGTTAGGCGGGGTTACGGGAATAGAACAGGGGAGTGTGCCTAGGTAGGGCGCCCTTTCAGAGGGTCGGGGCAGACTGGATGGGCCGAATGTCCTCCTTCTGCATCGCAGGGATTCTATGGTAGTAAGTATTCAGGAACGTTACACGACCTCCCCAAGCCACTTTGCGAGATGAGGGCGTATTCATTGTGAAAACGGGGAGTGTCACCTGAAACTAAAACTGGAGGATTGTTCAACAGCAGGGAGAGGATCAGCTGAGTGTTTGTTCTGGGATTAAACCCAAAGCCCCAGGCTCATCCCTAACTTTCACCTGGACCCCCTGTCAGCCAGCTGGGAAAAGTAGGCACAACGTCAGCTACAATTGGTACCCTTCATGGAGGATCCCGGAAATAGACGTCAAAACCCAAAGTATTTTGCAGACAGACAATCCAAGTATTATGTGCGGAGTGTGGGAGATCAGTATTAGATCGGATTGCAAATTGCTGGGTCATCTATTCTGGTCAATGCATTCCATGGTTGAGTGTTTTGTGCTCTCTGTATGTATCTCACTGTGTCTCTTTCACTCTCTCCCACTCTGTCTCTCTCGCTGTCTGTCTCCTTTGATCTCTGTCTCTCTGTCTGTCTCTCTCGCTCTCTGTCTCTCTCTCTCTATCCCCCTCTGTCTCCCTCTCTCTGTCTCTCTATCACCCTGTAGCTCCCTCTCTCTGTCCATCGCGCTCTCTGTCTCTCTCACAGTCTCTGTCTCGCTCTCTTTCTCTATTGTTCTCTCTGTCTCTCTCCCCCTCTCTGACTCTCTCGCTTTCTCTGTCTCTTCCCCCTCTCTGCCTCCCTCACTCGCTGTCTCCCCCTCTCTCTGTGTCTCTCTTGCTCTCTGTTCCCCCCATCCCCCCTATCTCTCCCTCTGTCTCTGTCACGGTCTCTCTCCCTTGCTCTCTCTACCCTTGTCTCTCTCGCTTTCTCTATCAGTCTCTCCCTCTTTTTCCTTCATTCTCTCTGTGTCTCACGATCTCTCTTCCCCTGTCTCTCTCGCTTTCTCTATCAGTCTCCCCCTCTCTTTTTCCTTCATTCTCTCTGTGTCTCTCTCATGATCTCTGTCTGTCTCTCCCTCTGTCTCTCCTCCTCTCCTCATTCTCTCTGCCTCTTCTCGCTCTCTATCTCTCTCACTCTCTCGCTCCTTCAGCTTCTGGGCAACCTCAGAAGTTGAACTTGTATTTGCTAGTTGTCGACCCCTGACTGTTGCAGCAGTTTGGGTGGAGGAGGTTTGGGGGGGGGGGTCAGTGAGTGCAGTGGGGCATTTGAGTGCGAGTGTTGAGTAGCAATGAGTTCCTGGGTTCCTACCAGACCAGTGTCTGACCAACTTAACTGACACCCACGAGAAGCTGGGAACAGAGAACCAGGGCCTGCTTGTGACTGAATAACTCAAATCCCGTTATCCCATGGGATTTGGGGATTCCAAACCAGTGTTTTAAGGATGGCATTGTACGATTCCATCCATTTTAATCAGTGTGCAATCAACATAACTTTTTTATATTTTTATATGAATTTATATAGTTACGGTGAGAAATGAATATAAAACTACAGGTTTGAAAGATTTTTGCCTTAATTTCAGCTGCACTTCTCAATGGCAATTTTGAGATATTTCAGTATTAAAAGACATGGGTGTGAATGAATGCTCCTGAGACTTGGGGGTCACCAGGAGAACATTTGCAATTCGCGCACATGATGTGAAATAGATTGAGAACTTATCTTGTACAAGTGACTATTTTTTAAAGAAAAACTTTATTTAAGTTTCACGTTTATTTTGTCAATCTACAATTTTAGAAAGCTCTGACTGTATATTTGTGGTGATACTTTGGAGCTCTTTGAGTCACGTTTCTCTGCTCTTGTTTGACAATATATTTATACAGTATTATCTGCAGGGTTGCTATGAGACCAAACCACAGCACAGACGCAGAGCACGAGGTTGAGGGGTTATGTGTTTTTTCCCAGAAATATTTGATCCAAAACTGATAACAGCCCGGATACCCTGCTCTCTAATAAACTTTAACACTTTGCTCCAATAATGTGATTGTTCCTCATTTTGCATGTGTTAATACTTGATCAGCAACACACTGGCACCAGGCAACGGCCACCCAGAAAGAGAATCTAACCACCGCCCCCTTGACATTCAATGGCACCACCATCCCCGTATCCCTCAGCGTGACCATTGACCAGAAACCGAACTGGACCTTAGAGCTGAGATGAGGATGAACTACTTCTCACAGAGCGTGGTGAGTTTGTGGAACTCCTCGCTGCTCCATAGTGGAATGTGAGTCATTGGAATTTGAGAAGGCTTCAAGAAGGAGATAGATATATTTCTGATTTTAAAAAAGGGTTAAAGGGTAGGGAGGTGGATTTGAGACCAGGAAGAGATCAGCCATGATTTGATTGAGTGGTGGAGCAGGCTCGAAGGGCTGGATTAGCCTCCTTCTGCTCCTAATTCCTATGTTCCAGTCGTATAAATATTGTGGCTACAAGAGCAGGTCAAAGGCTGGGAATCCTGACAAAGCAGCCCTGCCTGATTGGACCCCCATCCACAAACCTGCACCACCGACGCACAGTGGCAGCCGTGTGTGTACCATCTACAAAACGCACTGCAGGAGCTCACTAAACTTCCTTCGACAACACCTTCCAAACCTGCCACCTTTACTACCTCCAAGGACAAGGGCAGCAGATACCTGGGAACCCCACCACCTGGAGGTTCCTCTCCAAGTCCCTCACCACCCCGACTTGGGAAATATATCGGCCGTTCCTTCACTGCCGCTGGGTCTAAATCATGAAACCTCTTCCCTAACAGCAGCGTGAGTGCAGGGCCAGCGAGATAAGTCATGAGCCCAGGTGCTGCTCTTTCTGGACCTCTTATACTGCACCCGCCCATCGCTCCCCCCATTTAACTCCTGCCCCCAATCATGCATTATTTTCCCCCTTTCCACAGGTTCACTAAACAATCACAAAGGCCCCAGTAAAAGGATAATGGCCCATTGTTGGCATCTGCTGATAAAACATCGTCCAATATGTGTAGTATTGGTTGGTAATATTAGGAGCAGCAATGATTTACTTTAACAGCATCGTGCAATATTGTTAATTTGACAGGAAAATATCCCATTAGTTATTTAGTACACTGCAGATGATAACGCCGATCTCTGTGTCAGTCTCAGCTCTCATGAACACGTTCTGCGCATTGCATCTCATGGACGTGGTGACAGGAAATTAATATTTGCAGCCCTGGTAAACTGCACAAGAAGAAGTAGAAGACTTTATTCTGCCTGGGTGCATGACAATTATTCAATATAATTATTACATATAAGGGGTGTCATTGGATTCTATTCTATCAGTAATCTCACAGGGTAGGAAGAGCAAATGACACGTCAGCAACAGAGTGGCATGATTGAACAACATAGGTCTTCACTGTCAGTGAGAAGCGTTGGAGCCTTCATGTGTCTCTGTGTGACATAACCTTTAAGAGGCCAGAGCACAAAGACTGGATGGTTTACAGCTGAGTCTGTTTTATTGATCAGCAAGTCTGCAGATTCGAATAATTTCCCATACTGACAATGCTACACAACTTTATCACGATATATAATTCCGCCACAGACTCATAGAAGCATCAAGAATGAGATAATGGTAAGTACACAAAAGGGCAAGGTTGAAGTCAATGGAGAAGGCTCTTGTCCAACGTAAAACTGGTGAGTGATTCACTGTGAGCACATTGTACACTCCCGTCTTAGCAATCTCACCCAACAAAGCCTCCTCACGGTAAACTTCCATTCGCAACAAAATAAACAGAACCCCGGCCATGACTCCAACCTCTGTTCACGCGATAATTATGAATAACAAAGGCCAGCCAGCCCAGCTAATCTCATCCATCCCAGAATTAGACCATTAGGAGCAGGTGTAGGCCTCAAGCCTGTTCTGCCATTTGATAACTGCCCACATTATCCCAGTGACTACAGTAAAGTATTTAAACAGCTGTAAAGTGATCTGAGGCATTGCGAAAGGTGTGTATAAATGTTGGTTGTGCTTTTCTTTCGTTACACTTGCATGCAGTAGGCAGAGTGACAAGCAATGGTGAAATTGGAAGGCCAATGCTGATTCTCTAAGGATAATTAAACACAGACCAATCACTTGATGTTAGGAAATCACTACATTTTGTCATTGGACCATTAATCCAGAGACCCAGAACTAATGCTCTGCGGACCCGTGGTTCAAATCCCACCATGGCAGATGGCGAACTTTGAATTCCATAAAAATCCGGAATTGAAAGTCGAATGGTGATGACCATTGTCAACTGCTGTGAAAAAACTATCTGGTTCACTCCAGGGAGGGAAATCTGCCGTCCTTACCCTGGTCTGGCCGACATGTGACTCCAGACCCACAGCAACATACTTGACTCTCAAATGTCCCCGGAGGGCAGTTCGGGAGGGAAAATGACTGCCGACCCCTGTGATGCCCGTAAATGGTGCCAACCCATAATATACCACAAATGCTCCTTTTACATTAATGGTATTATCTTCAGGATTTGTGGAATTGATACAAGGTAGAAAAGTTCACTTAACTCAAGAACTGGATAGTCCTCCCCCCACAACCCCCCTCCAGAAGCTATCATACAAATTGTACTCTGTGAATTTGCAGCCTAAAATGGAAGATTAATTAATAAATAAGAAACAACAACAACAAAATTGACAACAATACCCTGAGAGAAATCATTTCGAGAAGTACTTAAGTCACAGGATTGAGTTTCAAGATGTCTTTCTCTGGGATTTCAATGGATTCCTTTTGCTGAAGTTAACAATGGGATACTTGGGAATCCTCATGACAGAGAAATGTTCATCCGACCGTCAGTATGACCACCTTCCGCAAGACTCAACCTTGTTGAAGTTGTACAAGACGTTAGTAAGGCCACACATGGAATACTGTTCAGTTCTGGTCACCCTATTCTTGGAAGGATATTGTTAAACTAGAAAGAGTGCAGAAGAGATTTGCGAGGATGCTATCAGGACTTGATGGTCTGAGCTATCGGGAGAGGCTGGATAGGCTGGGACATTTTTCCCTGGAGCGTAGGAGGCTTAGGGGTTATCTTATCGAGGTCTCTAAAATAATGAGGGGCATAGATAAGGTAGATGGTCAACATCTTTTCCCAAAGGTAGTGGAGTCTAGAACTAGAGGGCATAGGTGAGAAGGGAGAGATACAAGAGAGACCAGTGGGGAAATGCCTTCACACACAGGGTGGTGAGCATCTGGAACGAGCTGCCAGAGGCAGTGGTCGAGGCGGGTACAATTTTTCCTTTAAAAAAAGTTACGTGGGCAGGGTGGGTATAGCGAGGTAGGGGCCAAATGCAGGCAAGTGGGACTAGCTTAATGGTAGAACCTGGGCGGCACGGACAAGCTGGGCCGAAAGGCCTGTTTCCATGCTGTAAACCTCTACGACTCTATGACTAAGACTCGAAACAGGTTGGTGTAGGGCCTGGGATGGAGCAGAGATTTGTGAAACCTTTCTTCAAACAATCTCCTCGCGGCAAACGGATTTCATTCCTTAGACTTTGCAAAAGTAATAAAATGGGCATTAGCGAGTCAATACCCTGCCTTGCATCAGTCCTGTCTTTTAGTTCCTTACATTTAATCCAGAACCTATCTATAAGACATAGGAGCGTAATTCAGCCCATCGATTTTGCTCCGTCATTTGCTCATGACTGACCTGTTTCGCATCCCCATTCCCTCCATAACCCCTGATCCCCTTATTAATCAAATTTATTTTGATGAGGCGCAAGATTCTCGAGTCTCTGGTACATTCACAAAGCGCGGGATCAGAACTATATCTTCTGTCGGGCAGAATAAACTTTAGACTGCTATTCCTATACTGGTTTAAATTCAAAAGAGATTCGAGAAGTGTACAGTGTTTAATTTTGTGGTACGTTAACCGTGATACCCCAATCTCAGCCCTAACCCCCCGCCCCCCAAACCTCCCCCCATTCTGCCCCCTCAATATCCCCCCACCTATCTCCCCAAATACTGCCCTAGCCTCCCTCCCAAACCAGCAACCTACCCACACCCCCACCCTCGCATCGTTACCCACTCAATCTCCCCTACCCCATCCCGCCAAACCCTGACCCAAACTCCCCCAACCTTCCCCTCCTTATCCCCTCAATCTCCCCATCCTCATCCCTCCAAACCCCACCTCAAACCTCCCTCACAGTACCCCACCCTACCAGCCATCCCAAACCACCCAACGTCCCTCACACCCGAACCCCTCAATCTCCACTGAGCCCAGTCCTACAAACTTTACCCCAACATCCCTCCCAAACTAACGACTGCCCCACCTCCCACCTCACACCCCCAACCCTCCACAACCGCTCCACACTCTACGTCTTCAATCTCCCCATCCCCATACCCCAAACCTCCCCCCACTCGCCCCGCAACCGCAACCTCCACCCACCCTAACCACCCTTTGATCTCCCCTCACCCCATCCTCCAACCTCCATCTCACCTCACCCCACCCAAGCAATTGGAATTGGCTGTAAGAGAATTAAAGATGTCACTTACCCTGTTTCAGGCAGCAACAACCCTCAATTGAACGTACTGCCTTCCGGCCTTCGTGCAGCTTTGTGGTTTTCCGGCGGGTTTTCCAAAATGAAATCTGAGTCACAGAAGGTGCCGGAAGGTTTGAAGCAGTTCATAGTCCCGATCTCTGTTCAAAGCTGCTCTTTCAGGGCTGAAGCTTGTCCATCTAAAACACTGGGCTCGGTCCACCCCAAGACCCCGGGAACCAGTGTCCTGCATTGTCTGCACCCCTTTCACCTGCGTCCCTGTGCGGGCGTACCTACACCACAGGGACAGCAGCCATTCAAGAAGATGGCTCACCATCACCACATTCTCTTTGAACTGGACAATAACCATTACGTCCTGTGGAAGAATAGAGGAAAAATAATCTCGGTAATTGGTACGGCAACAAATGTTATTTTGAAATATAAATGACCACATAACCTAACATTCACTCAAACACACACTCACTCAAACACTCACTCACTCACACACAGTCACTCAAACACTCACTCACTCAAACACTCACTCACTCAAACACACACTCACTCACTCACACACTTACTCACTCAAACACACTCACTCAAACACTTACTCAAACACTCACTCAAACACTCACTCACTCAAACACACTCACTCAGAATCACTCACTCAAACACTCACTCACTCAAAGACTCACTCAAACATTCACTCAAACACAAACACACACTCAAACACTCACTCAAACACTTACTCAAACACTCACTCAAACATACACTCAAACACTCAGTCAAACACACACTCAAAACACTCACTCACTCAGTCACTTGCTCAAACACACACTCACACAGTCACTCACTCAAACACTCAGTCACTCACTCAAACACTCTCAATCTCTCACTCAGACTCACTCAAACACTCACTCACTCAAACACCCACTCAGTCAAACACACACTCAATATACTCAAACACTCACTCAAACACACAGTCAAACACACACTCAAAGCACTCACTCACTCAAACACTCAAACACTCACTCACTCAAACACTCACACAGTCAAACACACACAAACACTTACTCAAACACACACTCACTCAAACACTCACACTCACTCACTCAAACACTCACTAAACACTCAATCTCTCACTCAAACAGACTCACTCAAACACTTACTCAAAACAACCACTCAGTCAAACACACACTCAAAACACTCACTCAAACACTCACTCAAACACTCACTCACTCACTCACTCAAACACTCACTCAAGCACTCACTCAAACACACTCAAACACTTACTCAAACACTCCGTCAAATACACACTCAAACACTCACTCAAACACATACTCAAACACTCACTCAAACACTCACTCACTTAATCAAACACTCACTCACTCAAACACTTAAACTGTCACTCACTCAAACACTCACTCACTCAAACACACACTCAAACAAACACTCACTCAAACACTCACTCACTCAAACACACACTCAAACACTCACTCACTCCAACATTCAGTCAAACATTCACTCAAACACTCACTCAAACACTCACCCACGCACTTACACTCACTTAAACACTCAAACACTCACTCAAACATACACTCAAACACTCAGTCAAACACAGACTCAAAACACTCACTCACTCAAACAGTCACTCACTCAAACACACTCACTCAAACACTCTCAGTCAAACACTCACTCAAACATACACTCAAACACTCACTCAAAAAGTCACTCAAACACTCAAACACTCACTCACTCACTCAAGCACTCACTCAAACACACTCAAACACTTACTCAAACACTCCGTCAAATACACACTCAAACACTCACTCAAACACATACTCAAACACTCACTCATTTAATCGAACACTCACTCACTCAAACACTCACAAACACTCACTCAAACACTTAAACTGTCAAACACACACTCAAACACTCACTGAAACACTCACTCAAATACACACTCAAACACTCACAGTCAAACACTCACTCAAACACTCACTCAAACACTCACTTAATCAAACACTCACTCACTCAAACACTCACTCAAACTGTCAAACACACACTCAAACACTCATTCAAACACTCACTCAAACAAACACACACTCAAACACTCACTCACTCAAACACACACTCAAACAAACACTCACTCAAACACTCACACACTCAAACACGCACTCAAACACTCACTCCAACATTCAGTCAAACATTCACTCAAACACTCACTCAAACACTCACTCATGCACTCACACTCACTTAAACACTCACTCAAACATACACTCAAACACTCACTCAAACACACTCACTCAAACACTCTCAGTCAAACACTCACTCAAACACACACTCAAACATACACTCAAACACTCACTCAAAAAGTCACTCAAACATTCAAACACTCACTCAAACACTTACTCAAACACTCACTCACTCAAACACACACTCACACAGTTACTCACTCAGTCACTCACTCAAACACTTACTCAAACACTCTGTCAATCTCTCACTCAAACACTCACTCACTCACTCACTCAAGCACTCACTCAAACACACTCAAACACTTACTCAAACACTCCGTCAAATACACACTCAAACACTCACTCAAACACATACTCAAACACTCACTCATTTAATCGAACACTCACTCACTCAAACACTCACAAACACTCACTCAAACACTTACTCAAACTGTCAAACACACACTCAAACACTCACTGAAACACTCACTCAAATACACACTCAAACACTCACAGTCAAACACTCACTCAAACACTCACTCAAACACTCACTTAATCAAACACTCACTCACTCAAACACTCACTCAAACTGTCAAACACACACTCAAACACTCATTCAAACACTCACTCAAACAAACACTCACTCAAACACTCACTCACTCAAACACACACTCAAACAAACACTCACTCAAACACTCACTCACTCAAACACGCACTCAAACACTCACTCCAACATTCAGTCAAACATTCACTCAAACACTCACTCAAACACTCACTCATGCACTCACACTCACTTAAACACTCACTCAAACATACACTCAAACACTCACTCAAACACACTCACTCAAACACTCTCAGTCAAACACTCACTCAAACACACACTCAAACATACACTCAAACACTCACTCAAAAAGTCACTCAAACATTCAAACACTCACTCAAACACTTACTCAAACACTCACTCACTCAAACACACACTCACACAGTTACTCACTCAGTCACTCACTCAAACACTTACTCAAACACTCTGTCAATCTCTCACTCAGACTCACTCAAACACTCACTCACTCAAACACCCACTCAGTCAAACACACACTCAATATACTCAAACACTCACTCACTCAAACACACACTCAAACACTCACTCACTCAAACACTCACTAAAACACTCAATCTCTCACTCAAACAGACTCACACAAACACTTACACACTCAAAACAACCACTCAGTCAAACACACTCTCAAAACACTCAAACACTCACTCAAACACTCACTCACTCAAACACTCACTCAAACACTCACTCACTCAATCACTCAAACACTCACTCAAACACTCACTCAAACATAAGAACATAAGAACCAGGAGCAGGAGTCGGCCATCTGGCCCCTCGAGCCTGCTCCGCCATTCAATGAGATCATGGCTGATCTTTTGTGGACTCAGCTCCACTTTCCGGCCCGAACACCATAACCCTTAATCCCTTTATTCTTCAAAAAGCTATCTATCTTTATCTTAAAAACATTTAATGAAGGAGCCTCTACTGCTTCACTGGGCAAGGAATTCCATAGATTCACAACCCTTTGGGTGAAGAAGTTCCTCCTAAACTCAGTCCTAAATCTACTTACCCTTATTTTGAGGCTATGCCCCCTAGTTCTGCTTTCACCCGCCAGTGGAAACAACCTGCCCGCATCTATCCTATCTATTTCCTTCATAATCTTATATGTTTCTATAAGATCCCCCCTCATCCTTCTAAATTCCAACGAGTACAGTCCCAGTCTACTCAACCTCTCCTCGTAATCCAACCCCTTCAGCTCTGGGATTAATTTAGTGAATCTCCTCTGCACACCCTCCAGTGCCAGTACGTCCTTTCTCAAGTAAGGAGACCAAAACTGAACACAATTCTCCAGGTGTGGCCTCACTAACACCTTATACAATTGCAGCATAACCTCCCTAGTCATAAACTCCATCCCTCTAGCAATGAAGGACAAAATTCCATTTGCCTTCTTAATCACCTGTTGCACCTGAAAACCAACTTTCTGCGACTCATGCACTAGCACACCCAGATCTCTCTGCACAGCAGCATGTTTTAATTTTTTATCATTTAAATAATAATCCCTTTTGCCGTTATTCTTACCAAAATGGATAACCTCACATTTGTCAACATTGTATTCCATCTGCCAGACCCTAGCCCATTCACTTAGCTGTCCAAATCCCTCTGCAGACTTCCAGTATCCTCTGCACTTTTTGCTTTACCACTTATCTTAGTGTTGTCTGCAAACTTGGACACATTGCCCTTGGTCCCCAACTCCAAATCATCTATGTAAATTGTGAACAGTTGTGGGCCCAACACTGATCCCTGAGGGACACCACTAGCTACTGATTGCCAACCAGAGAAACACCCATTAATCCCCACTCTTTGCTTTCTATTAATTAACCAATCCTCTATCCATGCTCCTACTTTCCCCTTAATGCCATGCATCTTTATCTTATGCAACAACCTTTTGTGTGGCACCTTGTCAAAGGCTTTCTGGAAATCCAGATATACCACATCCATTGGCTCCCCGTTATCTACCGCACTGTTAATGTCCTCAAAAAATTCCACTAAATTAGTTAGGCACGACCTGCCCTTTATGAACCCATGCTGCATCTGTCCAATGGGACAATTTCCATCCAGATGCCTCGCTATTTCTTCCTTGATGATAGATTCCAGCATCTTCCCTACTACCGAAGTTAAGCTCACTGGCCTATAATTACCCACTTTCTGCCTACCTCCTTTTTTAAACAGTGGTGTCACGTTTGCTAATTTCCAATCCGCCGGGACCACCCCAGAGTCTAGTGAATTTTGGTAAATTATCACTAGTGCATTTGCAATTTCCCTAGCCATCTCTTTTAGCACTCTGGGATGCATTCCATCAGGGCCAGGAGACTTGTCTACCTTTCGCCCCATTAGCTTGCCCATCACTACCTCCTTGGTGATATCAATCCTCTCAAGGTCCTCACCTGTCATAGCCTCATTTCCATCAGTCACTGGCATGTTATTTGTGTCTTGCACTGTGAAGACCGACCCAAAAAACCTGTTCAGTTCCTCAGCCATTTCCTCATCTCCCATTATTAAATCTCCCTTCTCATCCTCTAAAGGACCAATATTTACCTTAGCCACTCTTTTTTGTTTTATGTATTTGTAGAAACTTTTACTATCTTTTTTTATTCTGAGCAAGTTTACTCTCATAATCTATCTTACTCTTCTTTATAGCTTTTTTAGTAACTTTCTGTTGCCCCCTAAAGATTTCCCAGTCCTCTAGTCTCCCACTGATCTTTGCTACTTTGTATGTTTTTTCCTTCAATTTGATACTCTCCCTTATTTCCTTAGATATCCACGGTCGATTTTCCCTCTTTTTACCGTCCTTCCTTTTTGTTGGTATAAACCTTTGCTGGGCACTGTGAAAAATCACTTGGAAGGTTCTCCACTGTTCCTCAACTGTTTCACCATAAAGTCTTTGCTCCCAGTCTACCTTAGCTAGTTCCTCTCTCATCCCATTGTAATCTCCTTTGTTTAAGCACAAAACACTAGTGCTTGATTTTACCTTCTCACCCTCCATCTGTATTTTAAATTCCACCATATTGTGATCGCTCCTTCCGAGAGGATCCCTAACTATGAGATCCTGAATCAATCCTGTCTCATTACACAGGACCAGATCTAGGACCGCTTGTTCCCTCGTAGGTTCCATTACAGACTGTTCGAGGAAACTATCGCGGATACATTCTATAAACTCCTCCTCAAGGCTGCCTTGACCGACCTGGTTAAACGAATCAACATGTAGATTAAAATCCCCCATGATAACTGCTGTACCATTTCTACATGCATCTGTTATTTCTTTGTTTATTGCCTGCCCCACCATAATGTTACTATTTGGTGGCCTATAGATTACTCCTATCAGTGACTTTTTCGCCTTACTATTCCTGATTTCCACCCAAATGGATTCAACCTTATCCTCCATAGCACCGATGTCATCCCTTACTGTTGCCTGGATGTCATCCTTAAATAACAGAGCTACACCACCTCCCTTACCATCCACTCTGTCCTTCCGAAAAGTTTGATACCCTCGGATATTTAACTCCCAGTCGTGACCATCCTTTAACCATGTTTCAGTAATGGTCACTAAATCATAGTCATTCACGATGATTTGCGCCATCAACTCATTTACCTTATTCCGAATACTACGAGCATTCAGGTAAAGTACACTTATGTTGGCTTTTTTACCTCTGGTCTGAATCTTAACACCTTGATCAGTAACCTCTCCTAAGTTATATTTCCTCTTAACCTTTCTCCTAATTTTCCTTGCCGTCGAACCCACATCTTCCTGTAACAACCTGCCGCGTCGCTTACCATTAATGTTTTTACTTCCCGTTTTATTTCTTTTAGTATTCCTGGTCCTATTCACTGAGCTCCCCTCAGTCACTGTACCTTGTACTGTCGCCCTTTTTGATTTTTGACTATGGCTTCTCTGCCTTACACTTACCCCCTTACTGCCTTTTATTTCTGTCCCTGTTTTACTACCTTCCAACTTCCTGCATCGGCTCCCATCCCCCTGCCACATTAGTGGCACTTACTCAAACTGTCAAACACACACTCAAACAAACACTCACTCACTCAAACACTCACTCACTCAAACACTTACTCACTCAAACACTCACTCACTCAAACACTCACACTCACTCACTCAAACACTCACTAAAACACTCAATCTCTCACTCAAACAGACTCACAAAAACACTCACTCACTCAAACACCCACTCAGTCAAACACACACTCAAAATACTCACTCAGTCAAACACACACTCAAAACACTCACTCACTCAAACACTCACTCAAAAAATCAGTCAATCACTCACTCAAACACTCACTCAAACATTCACTCAAACACTCACTCCTCAAACACTCACTACAATATTTAGTCAAACACTCACTCACTCAAACACTCACTCAAACACTCACTCACTCAAACACTCACTCAAACACTCACTAAACCATTCAATCTCTCACTCAAACAGACTCACTCAAACACTCACTCACTCAAACACCCACTCAGACAAACGCACACTCAAAACACACAAACACTCACTCACTCAAACACCCAGTCACACACTCAAAACACTCAAACACTCACTCACTCAAACACTCAGTCAAATACACACTCAAAACACTCACTCACTCAAACACACTCACTCAAACACTGACAAACACTCAGTCAAACACTCACTCCTCAAACACTCACTCAAACACTCACTCACTACAACTTTCAGTCAAACACTCACTCAAACACTCACTCACTCAAACACTCACTCACTCAAACACTCACTCACTCAAACACTTACTCAAACACTCACTCATTCAACCACTCACTCACTCAAACACTCACTCACTCAAACACTCACTTACTCAAACACTCACTAAAACATTCCGTCTCTCACTCAAACAGACTCACTCAAACACTCACTCACTCAAACACTCACTTACTCAAACACACACTCAAACACTCACTCACTCCAACATTCAGTCAAACACTCACTCAAACACTCACTCAAAACACTCACTCAAACATACACTCAAACACTCAGTCAAACACTGACTGAGTTTGCTGTTACTTGGAGTGTGTGGTGTTACTCTGTTTTCATTTACCTGCTGCCTGAGACCCCCACTCCCAATACTGGGCACAGGGCAGCACCTTGCCAGCTGAAAAACCTGCTCGTCGCTTCTGCATCTCTTGCAGCTCTGCAAGCAGCCACCAGGAGGCGTGCTGGTGCCACCCAGGAGGCCTCGTGCCCTTTTCCCCCATTCTGAGCCCAGGGATGGAGCCACTACCTTCCAGCTCCCCCTGCTGGCCTCTCTGAGACCCAGCACCTGAGAGTGCTGGCTCAAAGATTCAGCACCTGCCTATTATTTACTACCTTTCCTTAGACCAGTGTATTAGCATCCCTATTGACATAACAGTTACTCACACAGCAAGGGGCGAGCACTTTCATTAAAGTCACTCCTCCCCATGGTCGAGCAGCAGCAATGTTTGAAGATTTTCCTTCCCGAAGAATAATTCACTAATTCAGAATGGCACTGGGAACATTGCTACATCAGACAGCCAGGGCAGACACGATGGGCCGAATGGCTCTTTGTGCACTGTAAGAATTCAATGATTCAACTCTCCATTCACTAACAGTCCTTCTCTCCGTATATCCCCTCTCTTCCTGACCACCACCTTGACATCCTCCCACAATTCTACGCGTTCCTCTCTCTCTTGGCCCCACAGATGATCAGGTGGGTCACCGAATTCTGCCCAAAATGGAAGCAATCATCCTTTGACCGGCACAATGCTCCGCCTCTCCCGGTGCTCCGACACGGTCAGGTACGGTGGCGGCGTTGGCCGCTGACCCACTGGCTGTGAGCACACATGACCGTGGAGGAACGGCTTGAGCAACTCTGACCCTCGAAGACCCTTCGGACTGCGCCGTCGCAGCAGGGGGCAACAGCAGTCTGGGGTGGCTGATACCCGGCAGTAAGGACACTGGCAGAGTGGCAGGGGCAGGAGGGTGAATATCGTCATCCCCAAGGAGGGCAACAGTTTCCTGCCTCTCAGAGTCGCTGCCACTCTCCCCTGGGAATCCCGTCCCGCTTTCTGGATTACTTTAAATCCCTGGTCACTGGGCTGCTCGAAGACCTGATGATAGCTGTCTCAGCTTCCACTGCAGATTCCCAGCATTTCTGAGAGTGTCCAATATTCACCCATCGATCAACATCACTAATCAAAACCCAAAGATCAAAACCTGACGGGGTGCGGGGGTGGGGGACATGCGTGGGTGGAGCCCGCAGTGCTAACCGGGCCACCATGTAGCGCATGGTACCTGGATGGGCTCGGGAGTCTGCACCATGCTAACATGTTCGCCTTTCACCCCCTGCAGACAATGGCTTTCGGAGACCAGCCCGCGATGCTGGTCGCCGTGGCGATGGGCGCACCTCTGCGGGATACCCTGCGGCCGCGTGAGCGGAGGCGGCTCAGAGAGGAGGTGAAGGCTGCCGCAGAGGAGCAGGCCGCAGAGGGGCAGGTGGCAGCCGCTCAGGCTGGAGGACTGGCCGCCCGACGGGCCGAGGAGGTGCCAAGGGGGAACCCCGCGTGTGCCGGTGCCACATGCCATTTGAGGACCTTCCGGACCGGGCATGCAGACGGAGTCTACGGATGAGCAGAGGGACTGGGAGACACATCTGCCAGATGATGGCACACCTGGCACCGCGCGGGACCTTCAAGGTGATGGTCACCCTGAACTTCTATGCGACGGGGTCCTTCCGGTCGCCAAGCGGGGACCTGTCCGGGATCTCGCAGACCTCGCAGGTCACTGATGCCCTGTATGCCCAGGCGGACCAGTACATCCTGTTCCATGTGGACCTCGCCCACCAGGATGCCCGGGCAGCGGGGTTCTCTGCCATCGCCGGGATGCCCCGGGTCCAGGGGGTGATCGATGGGATGCATGTCCAGAGGCTGGTTTAGCACACTGGGCTAAATCGCTGGCTTTTGAAGCAGACCAAGGCAGGCTAACAGCACGGTTCGATTCCCGTACCAGCCTCCCCGAACAGGCGCCGGAATGTGGCGACTAGGGGCTTTTCACAGTAACTTCATTTGAAGCCTACTTGTGACAATAAGCAATTTTCATTCTTCATGTCGCCCTGTGGCCACCGGCAGATAACAAGCCTCTATTCAAGAACAGGAAGGGCTCCCACTCCATGAACGGTCATGGCTGATGACACCGAGACGGAGGCCACTGACCGACGCTGAGAGCCGGTACAACAACGGCTGTACAGCGACCAGGAGTGTGGTCGACAGGTGCTTCGGAGACCTGAAGATGCGCTTCAGGTGCCTGGACCGCTCTGGAGGGGTGAGGTAAGGAGGGTCGCCCGCATTGTGGTGGTCTGCTGCATCCTCCACAATATAGCCCAGCAGAGGGACGATGTGCTGGAGGAGGACGAGGAGGAGGAGGAGGGGCAGATCTCGTCCTATGAGGAGGATGATGGGGAGGGGGACAATGAGCAGGCTATGGGGCCTGGCCAGGCACGGGTAGCCGCACAACACAGGGCCGGGGGGGGGTGGTGAGCACGATTCTCCCACGAGGCCTGTGCTGTTCCCCCCCCCCCCCCCCCCCCACTTCCCCTTGCCAGCAGTCACTGCCGCACCCCCACACCAACCTGACAGAGCACAGAGGCAGGTTTCAATGGTGGTGGAGGGCTGCTCTCCTCGTCTTTGCTCGGCCGTCTGGAGGGCACTGGCACTGGCTGGGGGCGGGGGCTCCGGATGGACCTGCCCCATGCCTGGCAGGTCCTGTAAGACATGTATGGTTAGGCAGCGGGCCGGGGGTCATGAGGGGTGGTAAGGGTGAAGGGGGTGGGAGGGCGTGGAAGGGGTGTGAATAGTGTGGGTCGAGGGGGCTGAGGGAGGTGCCCACACGTGCGTCATGAGGATCCGCAACTAGGTCAGGGGGTCTCACTTGCTTGCCCTTCATTGACCTCCCTTTCCTCAGGGCTGCCGACCACGTCCAGTGCCCTCTGCTCGGTGAGGGGCCGCAGGTCTGGTGGTCCCACTCCAGTCTTTTCCCGCTCCCGGCGGGTTGAACGCGGCCTTCTCCTGGGGGGGGGGGGGTTGCAAACACAAACAACGACAGTTTTGGACATTCCGACGCATGCAGCCCAGGGGCTAGGTAGTTGATGGCATCAGTGGCCAGGGCACCCGGCCATTGCAGCTGGCATGTTGGACAGGGTGAGGGGTCAGCTGTCCCTGGGGGGGAGGGGCTCGGTCGCGGGTGTGTGGGGGAGGGGGTTGGCACAACCCTGCATACCCTCGCCGCCCAGAGGAGCTTGTGCAGTTTCTTCCTGCACTGGGTGCCAGTCCGGACGATGTTGCCCAAGGCATCTGCCACCTATGCCCTGGCATGATGAATGGTAGTGTAGCCATCTGGGGTGGCCACTTACAAAGGGAAGTATGGCCACTTGCAAAGAATCATGGGAAATATGGCCAATGCAGGATCCAGACGAACTCAGTGCTTAAGTGTACATTGGCCACTAGATAACCTGACACAAGCGAAACCCCCAGCCGATTTGCATTCTAATGGCCCATTTCCCCAGGACAAAGGACTGGTACTCAGGTATCAGATACAGGTACAGACTCATCGGCGCCACACCCTTCACCCAGGAAGCTCAAACAGCCAAGGCCAATGACCACTCAAGACACGCCCAGCCATCAAGGCACCCGCCCCTTTATTGGCTCAAATCGAAGGCAGCAATCGAAGCCTGCCGAATTATTGGGTCCGAAGCTAAGGACCGCCCAAAAGAGCGCGAAACCCCAGAAGGATAAAGAGAGACACAGCCAGGTATTCAGTCTCTCTTGGCCCCAGCACTTGGTTGGGTATTGTAGGAACCATATAGATGGTTTTGCCACAAAGGCAGCCCTACTTTCCGAACTCCTTAAAAAGAACGCCCCATGGGAATGGCTTCCACAGCCCACGGACGCCATTGATGCATTAAAACGCGCTGTATGCACAGCCCCCGCTTTGCAGGTCCCAGACCCACACTCCCCATTCGCCATAGAAGTAGCGACCACCGACCAAACCCTCTCTGCAGTACTACTACAGGAAAGACATGACCGTTTAGGACCCGTAGCCTATGCCTCGCGAGTTTTGGATCCAGTGGAGCAAGGATTTTCAGCCTGCGAATGGCACTGTCTCGCAGTCTTTTGGGCAGTTCAATATTTTGCATATATCACAGGCCTTAACCCAGTAAGGATTTTAACCAAGCACACCCCGAGCACTACTGTTAGATGGTAGGTTAAAGGACGGTTCAGTCAGCCAGATTAGAGCAGCTCGCTGGACCCTGCTGCTACAAGGAAGGGACATCACAGTTAAATGGACAAAGACCCACACATTTTTAGCAGACAATTTACAGTATGAAGGAACCCCACATGAGTGCCTGATCATTGCAGCCAAACACCACACAGGACCCTTTATTCCAAAATCGCTACACCCACGTGTAGGTAGAAAAGCTCAGAATCCCCCGACCACGGATAACTCTTAAAGAATTTATGTAGATGGTTCCTCCACCATTGATAATGGAAAAGGAATAACAGGACACGGTATTTATGTGGAAGACGCGCAGGGACGCGCATTAGAGGAGATATCGCTAAAATTGCCAGGCCACTTAGGATCACAAGCAGCCGAATTAGTAGCAATAGCATATGTAGTGCAGCACCCAGATTCTTTCCCGACCCCCACAGATATATATTCGGACAGTTTATACGTCTGCAATAGTTTGACAGAATTCCTGCCCCTGTGGGAATCTGGAGGATTCATATCCGCTGATGGTAAACCCCTACCCATCATTGAATGGTATTCTTGAGACAGCAAAAGACCGCAAATATGGCATAATCAAAGTCAGAAGCCATCATCGTTCCTCCCCACCTGGTAACGTAAAGGCAGACGCCCTAGCAAAAGCAGGATCACAAAACGGTCACATTTGGCAACCCCCCCGAGAGTGAACCGATACACGCAGTCCAGGTTTCACAGACCAATATCGAAAATTTAGCCCAGGCCCAAAAGGCAGACGACACTCTTAAGCAAGTTTTGAGGGCAGCACGGTAGCATGGTGGTTAGCACAATTGCTTCACAGCTCCAGGGTCCCAGGTTCGATTCCCGGCTTGGGTCACTGTCTGTGCGGAGTCTGCACGTTCTCCCCGTGGGTGCGTGGGTTTCCTCCGGGTGCTCCGGTTTCCTCCCACAGTCCAAAGATGTGCAGGTTAGGTGGATTGGCCATGATAAATTGCCCTTAGTGTCCAAAATTGCCCTCAGTGTTGGGTGGGGTTACTGGGTTATGGGGATGGGGTGGAGGTGTTGACCTTGGGTAGGGTGCTCTTTCCAAGAACCGGTGCAGACGCGATGGGCCGAATGGCCTCCTTCTGCACTGTAAATTCTATGATTCTATGATTCAAGTTTTAGACAGAAACTACCCAGCCCCCTACGACAAATTCAAGGACACACTGACGGTACAGGACAATATAATTTTAAAGAATGGGAATTCATGTGGTCCCCACCCAGGACAGGAACCAGATAATTTGCCAATTTCACGATGGACACGGACATCAGGGGATAGAAAGCACCATTTCCCACTTAAGACCTCTGTGCTAGTGGCCCGACTGAAAAGCAGACGTCACGCATTACATTGAAAATTGTTTAATTTGCGCTCAGAATAACCCAGACAGATACTACAGGAAAGGTCAGTTAAGGCACACCCGACCTGTTAATGGCCCATGGACGAATTTACAGCTTGATTATATTGGTCCCCCCCCCCCCCCCCCCCCCTCCTGCAGAAATGGTTTTAAATATGTGTTGGTAGTGATCGACACCTTCACAAAGTTGGTGGAAGCATTTCCCTCCAGGACAAACACGGCTAAGGAAACCGCCAAGATTTTAACGCAGCAGATATTTACACACTGGGGACTCCCCCGCAGTATTGAATCGCACCACTGTTTTCATTTTACAGGCAGAATGATGCAGAATGCCCTGCCAATTTTCGGCATAAAACAGAAATTCCAAAATACTTATCACCCACAATCCAACAGCATTGTGGAACGTATGTGAATTGGACCCTGAAAGCTACAATTAGGAAAATGGTGCAACAGGACAACACCACATGGGACACGGTTCTCCCAGTCGCCCTTATGTTTATTACACGGTATCAAGTTCCACAGGATTCACCCCCCACACCCTCATGACTGGACGACCCATGAAAGGAACTGAATATTTATTAGGACTTGATTGGCCAGCCCCACAATCACCGCCCTCACCCATGAAAAAGCGGTCCAACGACTCACGGAAAATATTAAAGCAGCCCAGCTCGCTGCAGCTGTCCGTCTAGGTGCTAGGAATAAGCAGAGTAAGGCCTGCTTTGATAAAACAGTACACCCCGTAGAGTATACAGTCGGTCAGCAAGTGATGGTTTCTCTATACAACCCAAGTTCGTTCCTCTCCCCTAAATTTGCAGGACCCGACTCCATTTCGGATAAAGTGAGCCCCTCTGTATACAAAATAACGTACCCTAATGGAAAATCAGGTTGGTTCCACATCAACCAGCTTAAAGTTTATGGAGCCCAGTGCAGCCACTCACACCACGTCTCCCTGGCAATGGCAGATGAGTACGCCCCGCCCACTGACAACCTAGCCCGACCCACCCCCAGCCAGGACAGCACATCCACAGACCCGACCGTGTCTCCGCCCACAAGAACGATCTTCCACCTTGAGCTTGATTCGGACGACAGCGGCAGCCCCTGGAACCACGACCAGGACATGTTTGGTCCCCTGTACCTCTTTCACTGCAACAGCCAGAGCCACCGCCACCGCCCGACAACGGAAATTTGCCCTTTGCAGCTACCGCCCCTCATGACAAACGAACCCCCCATTGGCACCGCGACAACTCTTGTCAATTAGTAAGGAATAACGATTCGGATCTCACGACGGCCCACGCAGCCACGGCACAGAAACGACAGACACCAGTTTGGCAACCGGGAGATGGTGATGACTCAGAGTTTGACTCCCGTTACGGTAACCCTTTTGCAACGCTCTTTGATACGGAACCCTGAGGTGTCCAGATGATGAAAAAAAGGAACCGCATGTGAATTACGGTGTCCTATTTCCTGATGGAACCTGCCCGCTTTCTTTCTTACTTTCTTTCTTATTGCTACATGGTTTTAATTAATGTCGGCTCGATACAAAATTTCTTGATACAGTTTATTCTTCCGATCTCACATGGTTTTACTTAATGTCGGCCAGTTAGAAAATTTCTTGATACAGTCATGGTTACTCTTCTGACGTAATTTACTGCCCAATAACTGTTAAATGAACAAATTGTTGGATCCCATATGTTACAAAATCTTTCCGCTCGTATCAGGTCACCCAGGCAGTGGAGCAATGGCACTAATCCCCGCCCTGCCTGAGGACCCCCCAATGCATCCGGTCAGCCAAGCTTGGGTAGTGGAGCAACGGCACTGATCACCACCCTACCCAGGGAATCCCACCCATTCTTGCCCTGCCATGGCCCACATGCACCTCATGCTTCGATCACTTCATGTAATCTGGAAAGGTTCTTTACACTCCTTTCTGTCCTTGGCAGGTCTTTGTTTCCCCTTATCTGCTCTTTAGTGTGGTTTAAAGAATGCCTTTTGCCACAGCCTGTACACTCAACTCTTTACCTTCCCCGACTCTTTGGTCGCTGCCCCAACTGCTATTTACATGTTTGACACGCTTGGTTGTTACACACTTGCTGCTATACGTGAACTACCTCTGGACCCTGGACGGAGAAATTGTCCGCCCACTCACCGCATCGACCACAAGCTTGCACTTAAACAGAATTTTTTTTCCGTATGTCTTGTCTCTAAAATGGTTATTTCAAAAAAAAAATGCGGGAGTCACACGTGGTGACGATTCTAATGGGTAATTGAAGTTGAAGCGAGAAAGACAAACAAAACGAGATGTTAACCAACGACAATAACAGATATTATGCTTGCACCCTCAGGAACATACGAAGAACAAAAAGACAAGAAGAAGAGAGGACTGATAACCTCCATTGTGATCATCGCTGGACTCCTACAACTGCGCGCGTTGACGGCCTTTGTACCCCACACCACACCGGCCCCGGAGATGACCATACAATATGTGACCCCCTAGCCCGGACACCACACCTCACATGAAAATAAACACGGACCCCCACATGTTGCGAAAACATTGTAAAATGGTATTCTCTTTCCTATACAGGGGAAGCCTTTTGGTAATAGCAAGCCTCTGCAGTGTCGTTCAGACACTTAGACATCGCAAATGGCGAAGGAGAGCCTCCCGCACCCCGATATACACACTCCGAGCCCCTTTCCTGGGAATCCAACAAACCCCATAAACCTTTTAAACCTTTTTCACTGACAAAATAAAAAGATTGTACTTCTTCTCTGACTGTAATAGATTAAATAGAGATAGGATGCTGCTGTTTATTTCTTTAAAATGTTGTATTGTACAGAAGTTCCTTTTTGATATTTGCCAGCAGCATGAGAGTAGCTTAGGTAATGATAGTTAGTGGTTCCCTTGTGTAAATAAGTTAAATGTGTAATGATAAAAGTTTTACAGTGGCCACTTAGAGTTTATGAATTTGTGATGTATTAAAAACTTCGGTAAGTGCACCAAAAACATAGGACAGAGTAGTGTAGAACCTGTCCTTGACCAAGGGTAACCGGCACACCAAAGACGGATGAGGGATCAATAGTGTGATCCATCACGCTTCGCGTTCAGGATCAAAAGGACAGGATGTAGCCATCTGTGGTGGCCACTTACAAAGGGAAGTATGGCTACTTGCAAAGAATCATGGGAAATATGGCCAATGCAGGATCCAGACGAACTCAGTGCTTAAGTGTACATTGGCCACTAGATAACCTGACACAAGTGAAACCCCCAGGCGATTTGCATTCTAGTGGCCCATTTCCCCAGAACAAAGGACTTGTACTCAGGTATCAGATACAGGTACAGACTCATCGGCGCCACTCCCTTCACCCAGGAAGCTCAAACAGCCATGGTCAATGACCACTCAAGACACGCCCAGCCATCAAGGCACGTGCCCCTTTATTGGCCAAAATCGAAGGCAGTAATCGAAGCCTGCCGAATTATTGGGTCCAAAGCTAAGGACCGCCCAAAAGAGCGCAAAACCCCAGAAGGATAAAGAGAGACACTGCCATGTGTTCGGTCTCTTTTGGCCCCAGCGCACCGGCACTCTCATGGCCCCGGCTTAAGCCTAAAACCAATTGCAGCACCACGACCAGAAGCAAATTCAAGACCGACGATCGCTACCAGAAGGATGAGCGCAGCAGAAACAAAGTCACTTCTCTAGACCCAGCCACGCAAGATCCGAACAAAAGCCTTGTTCCTCTGCATAAGGCCGGGTGCCTGAAGGTAAGTACAGGTTGTTGTAGTGTTAGGTGTAATTTAGCTTCTCGTGTTTTATGTTGCATGTCGAAGTAATTCTTGTGTGTAAATAAACTATCATTGAACTTGAACTAACTAACTGGTTGTTGGGTCTTTGATCGATATCCGGTTAAACCTTGTGGTGGTATCATCTGATACCTGGCGACTCTGAAAGCAATATCATCATTAATAACTGTTATATCAGTATCCACTTAAATAGAGCAACATTATTGGCGTCTCCGGTGCGAATTGGCAACATGACTGTTGACGCTGGTGGGATAGCATTCCATTAAATTGGCAACAGTCGCGCTGGTGGCTTGCCTTCCAGGCCGGTGTACAGGGCCATCCTTTTCTCCTGAAAGGTGTCCAGGAGGGTGACCAGCTCAGCATCCTTGAACCGTGGTGCTGCCCTCCTTCCAGTCATCTTGTTGGCTGGGATGGTGTGTGTGGAGGGATGGATCGTTTAAGTGTGGCTGCGTCGTGTGAGCCTCATGTGTGCCAATTATGGAAACAGCGAATCTGGTGCCGTTGCGCTGGGAATCGGTTGTGTTCCAGGTGGCGATGGTGACAGCCCATTTAGAGTTGCTTGTCGCTGCAGCTGTTGCTGTCGTAAAACATCACTGTTCCCACACCGGCATCAGCACTTAGTCTCAAAATCGGAGACTCTAACCCCAAAACTCAAAGATCCAAAACACAAAGATCAAAACCCAAAGATCAAAACTCAAAGATCCAAAACACAAAGATCAAAACCCAAAGATCAAAACCCAAAGATCAAAAACACAAAGATCAAAACCCAAAGATCCAAAACCCAAAGATCAAAAACACAAAGATCAAAACCCAAAGATCAAAACCCAAAGATCAAAAACACAAAGATCAAAACCCAAAGATCCAAAACCCAAAGATCAAAAACACAAAGATCAAAACCCAAAGATCAAAACCCAAAGATCAAAACCCAAAGATCAAAACCCAAAGATCAAAACCCAAAGATCAAAACCCAAAGATCCAAAACCCAAAGATCAAAAACACAAAGATCAAAACCCAAAGATCAAAACCCAAAGATCAAAAACACAAAGATCAAAACCCAAAGATCAAAACCCAAAGATCAAAACCCAAAGATCAAAAACACAAAGATCAAAACACAAAGATCAAAACCCAAAGATCAAAACCCAAAGATCAAAACCCAAAGATCCAAAACCCAAAGATCAAAAACCCAAAGATCAAAACCCAAAGATCAAAAACCCAAAGATCAAAACCCAAAGATCAAAACCCAAAGATCAAAACCCAAAGATCAAAACCCAAAGATCCAAAACCCAAAGATCAAAAACACAAAGATCAAAACCCAAAGATCAAAACCCAAAGATCAAAAACCCAAAGATCAAAACCCAAAGATCAAAACCCAAAGATCCAAAACCCAAAGATCAAAACCCAAAGATCAAAAACCCAAAGATCAAAACCCAAAGATCAAAACCACAAAGATCAAAACCCAAAGATCAAAAACACAAAGATCAAAACCCAAAGATCAAAACCCAAAGATCAAAAACCCAAAGATCAAAACCCAAAGATCAAAAACCCAAAGATCAAAACCCAAAGATCAAAAACACAAAGATCAAAACACAAAGATCAAAACCCAAAGATCAAAACACAAAGATCAAAACCCAAAGATCAAAACCCAAAGATCCAAAACCCAAAGATCAAAAACACAAAGATCAAAACACAAAGATCAAAACCCAAAGATCAAAACCCAAAGATCAAAAACACAAAGATCAAAACCCAAAGATCAAAACCCAAAGATCAAAACCCAAAGATCCAAAACCCAAAGATCAAAAACACAAAGATCAAAACCCAAAGATCAAAACACAAAGATCAAAACCCAAAGATCAAAAACACAAAGATCCAAAACACAAAGATCCAAAACACAAAGATCAAAACACAAAGATCCAAAACCCAAAGATCAAAACCCAAAGATCAAAACCCAAAGATCAAAACCCAAAGATCAAAAACACAAAGATCCAAAACACAAAGATCCAAAACCCAAAGATCAAAACCCAAAGATCAAAACCCAAAGATCAAAACCCAAAGATCAAAACACAAAGATCAAAACACAAAGATCCAAAACACAAAGATCAAAACCCAAAGATCAAAACCCAAAGATCAAAACCCAAAGATCAAAAACACAAAGATCCAAAACACAAAGATCCAAAACACAAAGATCAAAACACAAAGATCAAAACCCAAAGATCAAAACCCAAAGATACAAAACACAAAGATCCAAAACACAAAGATCCAAAACACAAAGATCAAAACACAAAGATCAAAACCCAAAGATCAAAACCCAAAGATCAAAAACACAAAGATCCAAAACACAAAGATCCAAAACACAAAGATCAAAACACAAAGATCAAAACCCAAAGATCAAAACCCAAAGATCCAAAACACAAAGATCCAAAACACAAAGATCAAAACACAAAGATCAAAACCCAAAGATCAAAACCCAAAGATCAAAACACAAAGATCAAAACACAAAGATCAAAAACATAAAGATCAAAACCCAAAGATCAAAACCCAAAGATCAAAAACCCAAAGATCAAAAACCCAAAGATCAAAAACCCAAAGATCAAAAACCCAAAGATCAAAAACCCAAAGATCAAAAACCCAAAGATCCAAAACCCAAAGATCCAAAACCCAAAGATCAAAAACACAAAGATCCAAAACCCAAAGATCAAAAACCCAAAGATCAAAAACCCAAAGATCAAAAACACAAAGATCCAAAACCCAAAGATCAAAACCCAAAGATCAAAACCCAAAGATCAAAACCCAAAGATCAAAACCCAAAGATCAAAAACACAAAGATCAAAAACCCAAAGATCCAAAACCCAAAGATCAAAAACACAAAGATCAAAAACACAAAGATCAAAACCCAAAGATCAAAAACCCAAAGATCAAAAACACAAAGATCAAAAACCCAAAGATCAAAACCCAAAGATCAAAACCCAAAGATCAAAAAACCCAAAGATCAAAAACCCAAAGATCAAAACCCAAAGATCAAAACACAAAGATCAAAAACCCAAAGATCCAAAACCCAAAGATCCAAAACCCAAAGATCCAAAACCCAAAGATCAAAAACACAAAGATCAAAAACACAAAGATCAAAAACACAAAGATCAAAAACACAAAGATCAAAAACACAAAGATCCAAAACCCAAAGATCCAAAACCCAAAGATCAAAAACACAAAGATCAAAAACACAAAGATCAAAAACCCAAAGATCAAAACCCAAAGATCAAAACACAAAGATCAAAAACCCAAAGATCCAAAACCCAAAGATCCAAAACCCAAAGATCCAAAACCCAAAGATCAAAAACACAAAGATCAAAAACACAAAGATCAAAAACACAAAGATCAAAAACACAAAGATCAAAAACACAAAGATCCAAAACCCAAAGATCCAAAACCCAAAGATCAAAAACACAAAGATCAAAAACACAAAGATCAAAAACACAAAGATCAAAAACACAAAGATCAAAACCCAAAGATCAAAACCCAAAGATCAAAAACCCAAAGATCCAAAACCCAAAGATCCAAAACCCAAAGATCAAAAACACAAAGATCAAAAACCCAAAGATCAAAAACCCAAAGATCAAAACCCAAAGATCAAAAACCCAAAGATCCAAAACCCAAAGATCAAAACCCAAAGATCAAAACACAAAGATCAAAAACACAAAGATCAAAACACAAAGATCAAAACCCAAAGATCAAAACCCAAAGATCCAAAACCCAAAGATCCAAAACCCAAAGATCCAAAACCCAAAGATCCAAAACCCAAAGATCAAAACACAAAGATCAAAACCCAAAGATCCAAAACCCAAAGATCAAAAACCCAAAGATCAAAACCCAAAGATCAAAACCCAAAGATCAAAAACCCAAAGATCCAAAACCCAAAGATCAAAACCCAAAGATCAAAAACCCAAAGATCAAAACCCAAAGATCAAAAACCCAAAGATCCAAAACCCAAAGATCAAAACCCAAAGATCAAAACACAAAGATCAAAAACCCAAAGATCAAAACCCAAAGATCAAAACCCAAAGATCAAAACACAAAGATCAAAACACAAAGATCAAAACCCAAAGATCAAAACACAAAGATCAAAACCCAAAGATCAAAACCCAAAGATCAAAACCCAAAGATCAAAACCCAAAGATCAAAACCCAAAGATCAAAACCCAAAGATCAAAACCCAAAGATCAAAAAACCCAAAGATCAAAACCCAAAGATCAAAACCCAAAGATCAAAACCCAAAGATCAAAACCCAAAGATCAAAACCCAAAGATCAAAAACCCAAAGATCCAAAACCCAAAGATCAAAAACCCAAAGATCAAAAACCCAAAGATCAAAACCCAAAGATCAAAAACCCAAAGATCAAAACCCAAAGATCAAAAACCCAAAGATCCAAAACCCAAAGATCAAAAACCCAAAGATCAAAAACCCAAAGATCAAAACCCAAAGATCAAAAACCCAAAGATCCAAAACCCAAAGATCAAAAACCCAAAGATCAAAAACCCAAAGATCAAAACCCAAAGATCCAAAACCCAAAGATCAAAACCCAAAGATCAAAAACCCAAAGATCCAAAACCCAAAGATCAAAAACCCAAAGATCAAAAACCCAAAGATCCAAAACCCAAAGATCAAAAACCCAAAGATCAAAAACCCAAAGATCAAAACCCAAAGATCAAAACCCAAAGATCAAAAAACCCAAAGATCAAAACCCAAAGATCAAAACCCAAAGATCAAAACCCAAAGATCAAAAAACCCAAAGATCAAAAACCCAAAGATCAAAAACCCAAAGATCAAAACCCAAAGATCAAAACCCAAAGATCAAAAAACCCAAAGATCAAAACCCAAAGATCAAAACCCAAAGATCCAAAACCCAAAGATCAAAACCCAAAGATCAAAAACCCAAAGATCCAAAACCCAAAGATCAAAAACCCAAAGATCAAAAACCCAAAGATCCAAAACCCAAAGATCAAAAACCCAAAGATCAAAAACCCAAAGATCAAAACCCAAAGATCAAAACCCAAAGATCAAAACCCAAAGATCAAAACCCAAAGATCAAAACCCAAAGATCAAAAAACCCAAAGATCAAAACCCAAAGATCAAAACCCAAAGATCAAAACACAAAGATCCAAAACCCAAAGATCAAAACACAAAGATCCAAAACACAAAGATCAAAACCCAAAGATCAAAAACCCAAAGATCCAAAACCCAAAGATCAAAAACCCAAAGATCAAAACCCAAAGATCAAAACCCAAAGATCAAAACCCAAAGATCAAAACACAAAGATCAAAACCCAAAGATCAAAACACAAAGATCCAAAACACAAAGATCAAAACCCAAAGATCAAAAACCCAAAGATCCAAAACCCAAAGATCAAAAACCCAAAGATCAAAACCCAAAGATCAAAACCCAAAGATCAAAAACCCAAAGATCCAAAACACAAAGATCAAAAACCCAAAGATCAAAACCCAAAGATCAAAACCCAAAGATCAAAAAACCCAAAGATCAAAACCCAAAGATCAAAACCCAAAGATCAAAAACCCAAAGATCAAAACCCAAAGATCAAAACCCAAAGATCAAAAACCCAAAGATCCAAAACACAAAGATCAAAACCCAAAGATCAAAACCCAAAGATCAAAACCCAAAGATCAAAACACAAAGATCAAAAACCCAAAGATCAAAAACCCAAAGATCAAAACCCAAAGATCAAAACACAAAGATCAAAACCCAAAGATCAAAACCCAAAGATCAAAACCCAAAGATCAAAAACCCAAAGATCCAAAACCCAAAGATCAAAAACCCAAAGATCAAAACACAAAGATCAAAAACCCAAAGATCAAAAACCCAAAGATCAAAACCCAAAGATCAAAACACAAAGATCAAAACCCAAAGATCAAAACCCAAAGATCAAAACCCAAAGATCAAAAACCCAAAGATCCAAAACCCAAAGATCAAAACCCAAAGATCAAAACACAAAGATCCAAAACCCAAAGATCAAAAACCCAAAGATCAAAACCCAAAGATCAAAACCCAAAGATCAAAAACCCAAAGATCAAAACCCAAAGATCAAAACACAAAGATCCAAAACCCAAAGATCAAAACCCAAAGATCAAAAACACAAAGATCAAAACCCAAAGATCAAAAACACAAAGATCAAAACCCAAAGATCAAAACCCAAAGATCAAAAACCCAAAGATCAAAAACCCAAAGATCCAAAACCCAAAGATCAAAACCCAAAGATCAAAACACAAAGATCCAAAACCCAAAGATCAAAACCCAAAGATCAAAAACACAAAGATCAAAACCCAAAGATCAAAACCCAAAGATCAAAAACCCAAAGATCCAAAACCCAAAGATCAAAAACCCAAAGATCAAAACACAAAGATCAAAACCCAAAGATCAAAACCCAAAGATCAAAAACCCAAAGATCCAAAACACAAAGATCAAAAACCCAAAGATCAAAACCCAAAGATCAAAACCCAAAGATCAAAAAACCCAAAGATCAAAACCCAAAGATCAAAACCCAAAGATCAAAACCCAAAGATCAAAACCCAAAGATCAAAACCCAAAGATCAAAACCCAAAGATCAAAACCCAAAGATCAAAACCCAAAGATCAAAAACCCAAAGATCAAAAAACCCAAAGATCAAAAACTCAAAGATCCAAAACCCAAAGATCAAAACCCAAAGATCAAAACCCAAAGATCAAAACCCAAAGATCAAAAACCCAAAGATCAAAACCCAAAGATCAAAAACCCAAAGATCCAAAACCCAAAGATCAAAACCCAAAGATCAAAAAACCCAAAGATCAAAACCCAAAGATCAAAACTCAAAGATCAAAACACAAAGATCAAAACCCAAAGATCAAAACCCAAAGATCAAAACACAAAGATCAAAACCCAAAGATCAAAACCCAAAGATCAAAAACCCAAAGATCCAAAACCCAAAGATCAAAAACCCAAAGATCAAAAACCCAAAGATCCAAAACCCAAAGATCAAAAACCCAAAGATCAAAAACCCAAAGATCAAAACCCAAAGATCAAAACCCAAAGATCAAAAAACCCAAAGATCAAAACCCAAAGATCAAAACCCAAAGATCAAAACCCAAAGATCAAAAAACCCAAAGATCAAAAACCCAAAGATCAAAAACCCAAAGATCAAAAACCCAAAGATCAAAACCCAAAGATCAAAACCCAAAGATCAAAAAACCCAAAGATCAAAACCCAAAGATCAAAACCCAAAGATCCAAAACCCAAAGATCAAAACCCAAAGATCAAAAAACCCAAAGATCAAAACCCAAAGATCCAAAACCCAAAGATCAAAACCCAAAGATCAAAAACCCAAAGATCAAAACCCAAAGATCAAAACACAAAGATCAAAAACCCAAAGATCAAAACCCAAAGATCAAAACCCAAAGATCAAAACCCAAAGATCAAAACCCAAAGATCAAAACCCAAAGATCAAAACCCAAAGATCAAAACCCAAAGATCAAAACCCAAAGATCAAAACCCAAAGATCAAAACCCAAAGATCAAAACACAAAGATCAAAACCCAAAGACCAAAACCCAAAGATCAAAACCCAAAGATCAAAAACCCAAAGATCAAAACCCAAAGATCAAAACCCAAAGATCAAAACCCAAAGATCAAAACCCAAAGACCAAAACCCAAAGATCAAAACCCAAAGACCAAAACCCAAAGATCAAAACCCAAAGATCAAAACCCAAAGATCAAAACCCAAAGACCAAAACCCAAAGATCAAAACCCAAAGACCAAAACCCAAAGACCAAAACCCAAAGATCAAAACCCAAAGATCAAAACCCAAAGACCAAAACCCAAAGATACAAAACCCAAAGATCAAAACACAAAGATCAAAACCCAAAGATCAAAAACCAAAGATCAAAAAACTCAAAGATACAAAACCCAAAGATCAAAACACAAAGATCAAAACCCAAAGATCCAAAACCCAAAGATCTAAACACAAAGATCAAAACCCAAAGATCAAAAACCAAAGATCAAAAAACTCAAAGATACAAAACTCAAAGATACAAAACACAAAGATCAAAACCCAAAGATCAAATCCCAAAGATCAAATCCCAAAGATCAAAAAACTCAAAGATACAAAACTCAAAGATACAAAACACAAAGATCAAAACCCAAAGATCCAAAACACAAAGATCAAAAAACTCAAAGATCCAAAACACAAAGATCCAAAACGCAAAGATCAAAACCCAAAGATCAAAAAACTCAAAGATACAAAACACAAAGATCAAAACCCAAAGATCCAAAACACAAAGATCCAAAACGCAAAGATCAAATCCCAAAGATCAAAAAACTCAAAGATACAAAACCCAAAGATCAAAACCCAAAGATCAAAAATCCAAAGATCCAAAACACAAAGATCAAAACCCAAAGATCAAAACCCAAAGATCCAAACCCAAAGATCAAAATCCAAAGATCAAAACCCAAAGATCAAAACCCAAAGATCAAAACCCAAAGATCAAAACCCAAAGATCAAAAACCAAAGATCAAAAAACTCAAAGATACAAAACCCAAAGATCAAAACACAAAGATCAAAACCCAAAGATCAAAAACCAAAGATCAAAAAACTCAAAGATACAAAACCCAAAGATCAAAACCCAAAGATCAAAAACCAAAGATCAAAAAACTCAAAGATACAAAACCCAAAGATCAAAACACAAAGATCAAAACCCAAAGATCAAAAACCAAAGATCAAAAAACTCAAAGATCAAAAACCCAAAGATCAAAACCCAAAGATCAAAAACCCAAAGATCCAAAACCCAAAGATCAAAAACCCAAAGATCAAAACACAAAGATCCAAAACCCAAAGATCAAAAAACCCAAAGATCAAAACACAAAGATCAAAACCCAAAGATCAAAAACCCAAAGATCCAAAACACAAAGATCAAAACCCAAAGATCAAAAACCCAAAGATCCAAAACCCAAAGATCAAAAACCCAAAGATCAAAACCCAAAGATCAAAACCCAAAGATCAAAAACCCAAAGATCAAAACACAAAGATCAAAACCCAAAGATCAAAACACAAAGATCCAAAACCCAAAGATCAAAACACAAAGATCAAAACCCAAAGATCAAAAACCTAAAGATCCAAAACCCAAAGATCAAAAACCCAAAGATCAAAACCCAAAGATCAAAACCCAAAGATCAAAAACCCAAAGATCCAAAACACAAAGATCAAAAACCCAAAGATCAAAACCCAAAGATCAAAACCCAAAGATCAAAAAACCCAAAGATCAAAACCCAAAGATCAAAACCCAAAGATCAAAAACCCAAAGATCAAAACCCAAAGATCAAAACCCAAAGATCAAAAACCCAAAGATCCAAAACACAAAGATCAAAACCCAAAGATCAAAACCCAAAGATCAAAACCCAAAGATCAAAACACAAAGATCAAAAACCCAAAGATCAAAAACCCAAAGATCAAAACCCAAAGATCAAAACACAAAGATCAAAACCCAAAGATCAAAACCCAAAGATCAAAACCCAAAGATCAAAAACCCAAAGATCCAAAACCCAAAGATCAAAAACCCAAAGATCAAAACACAAAGATCCAAAACCCAAAGATCAAAACACAAAGATCCAAAACACAAAGATCAAAACCCAAAGATCAAAAACCCAAAGATCCAAAACCCAAAGATCAAAAACCCAAAGATCAAAACCCAAAGATCAAAACCCAAAGATCAAAAACCCAAAGATCAAAACACAAAGATCAAAACCCAAAGATCAAAACACAAAGATCCAAAACCCAAAGATCAAAACCCAAAGATCAAAAACACAAAGATCAAAACCCAAAGATCAAAACCCAAAGATCAAAAACCCAAAGATCCAAAACCCAAAGATCAAAAACCCAAAGATCAAAACCCAAAGATCAAAACCCAAAGATCAAAAACCCAAAGATCCAAAACACAAAGATCAAAAACCCAAAGATCAAAACCCAAAGATCAAAACCCAAAGATCAAAAAACCCAAAGATCAAAACCCAAAGATCAAAACCCAAAGATCAAAACCCAAAGATCAAAACCCAAAGATCAAAACCCAAAGATCAAAACCCAAAGATCAAAACCCAAAGATCCAAAACCCAAAGATCAAAACACAAAGATCAAAACCCAAAGATCAAAACCCAAAGATCAAAACCCAAAGATCAAAACCCAAAGATCAAAAACCCAAAGATCCAAAACCCAAAGATCAAAAACCCAAAGATCAAAAACCCAAAGATCCAAAACCCAAAGATCAAAAACCCAAAGATCAAAAACCCAAAGATCAAAACCCAAAGATCAAAACCCAAAGATCAAAAAACCCAAAGATCAAAACCCAAAGATCAAAACCCAAAGATCAAAACCCAAAGATCAAAAAACCCAAAGATCAAAAACCCAAAGATCAAAAACCCAAAGATCAAAAACCCAAAGATCAAAACCCAAAGATCAAAAACCCAAAGATCAAAACCCAAAGATCAAAACCCAAAGATCAAAAAACCCAAAGATCAAAACCCAAAGATCAAAACCCAAAGATCCAAAACCCAAAGATCAAAACCCAAAGATCCAAAACCCAAAGATCAAAACCCAAAGATCAAAAACCCAAAGATCAAAACACAAAGATCAAAAACCCAAAGATCAAAACCCAAAGATCAAAACCCAAAGATCAAAACCCAAAGATCAAAACCCAAAGATCAAAACCCAAAGATCAAAACCCAAAGATCAAAACCCAAAGATCAAAACCCAAAGATCAAAACCCAAAGATCAAAACCCAAAGATCAAAACACAAAGATCAAAACCCAAAGACCAAAACCCAAAGATCAAAACCCAAAGATCAAAAACCCAAAGACCAAAACCCAAAGATCAAAACCCAAAGATCAAAACCCAAAGATCAAAACCCAAAGATCAAAACCCAAAGACCAAAACCCAAAGATCAAAACCCAAAGACCAAAACCCAAAGATCAAAACCCAAAGATCAAAACCCAAAGATCAAAAACCCAAAGATCAAAACCCAAAGACCAAAACCCAAAGATCAAAACCCAAAGATCAAAACCCAAAGATCAAAACCCAAAGATCAAAACCCAAAGACCAAAACCCAAAGATCAAAACCCAAAGATCAAAACACAAAGATCAAAAAACTCAAAGATACAAAACCCAAAGATCAAAACACAAAGATCAAAACCCAAAGATCAAAAACCAAAGATCAAAAAACTCAAAGATACAAAACCCAAAGATCAAAACACAAAGATCAAAACCCAAAGATCCAAAACCCAAAGATCTAAACACAAAGATCAAAACCCAAAGATCAAAAACCAAAGATCAAAAAACTCAAAGATACAAAACTCAAAGATACAAAACACAAAGATCAAAACCCAAAGATCAAATCCCAAAGATCAAATCCCAAAGATCAAAAAACTCAAAGATACAAAACTCAAAGATACAAAACACAAAGATCAAAACCCAAAGATCAAATCCCAAAGATCAAAAAACTCAAAGATACAAAACTCAAAGATACAAAACACAAAGATCAAAACCCAAAGATCCAAAACACAAAGATCCAAAACGCAAAGATCAAAACCCAAAGATCAAAAAACTCAAAGATACAAAACACAAAGATCAAAACCCAAAGATCCAAAACACAAAGATCAAATCCCAAAGATCAAAAAACTCAAAGATACAAAACCCAAAGATCAAAACCCAAAGATCAAAAATCCAAAGATCCAAAACACAAAGATCAAAACCCAAAGATCAAAACCCAAAGATCAAAACCCAAAGATCAAAACCCAAAGATCCAAACCCAAAGATCAAAAACCCAAAGATCAAAACCCAAAGATCAAAACCCAAAGATCCAAACCCAAAGATCAAAATCCAAAGATCAAAACCCAAAGATCAAAACCCAAAGATCCAAACCCAAAGATCAAAATCCAAAGATCAAAACCCAAAGATCAAAACCCAAAGATCAAAAACCAAAGATCAAAAAACTCAAAGATACAAAACCCAAAGATCAAAACACAAAGATCAAAACCCAAAGATCAAAAACCAAAGATCAAAAAACTCAAAGATACAAAACCCAAAGATCAAAACACAAAGATCAAAACCCAAAGATCCAAAACCCAAAGATCTAAACACAAAGATCAAAACCCAAAGATCAAAAACCAAAGATCAAAAAACTCAAAGATACAAAACACAAAGATCAAAACCCAAAGATCAAATCCCAAAGATCAAAAAACTCAAAGATACAAAACACAAAGATCAAAACCCAAAGATCCAAAACACAAAGATCCAAAACGCAAAGATCAAAACCCAAAGATCAAATCCCAAAGATCAAAAAACTCAAAGATACAAAACTCAAAGATACAAAACACAAAGATCAAAACCCAAAGATCCAAAACACAAAGATCCAAAACGCAAAGATCAAAACCCAAAGATCAAATCCCAAAGATCAAAAAACTCAAAGATACAAAACACAAAGATCAAAACCCAAAGATCAAAAAACCCAAAGATCAAAACCCAAAGATCAAAAAACCCAAAGATCAAAACCCAAAGATCAAAACCCAAAGATCAAAACCCAAAGATCAAAACCCAAAGATCAAAACCCAAAGATCAAAACCCAAAGATCAAAAACCCAAAGATCAAAAACCCAAAGATCAAAACCCAAAGATCAAAACCCAAAGATCCAAACCCAAAGATCAAAACCCAAAGATCAAAACCCAAAGATCAAAACCCAAAGATCAAAACACAAAGATCAAAAAACTCAAAGATACAAAACCCAAAGATCAAAACACAAAGATCAAAACCCAAAGATCAAAAACCAAAGATCAAAAAACTCAAAGATACAAAACCCAAAGATCAAAACACAAAGATCAAAACCCAAAGATCCAAAACCCAAAGATCTAAACACAAAGATCAAAACCCAAAGATCAAAAACCAAAGATCAAAAAACTCAAAGATACAAAACACAAAGATCAAAACCCAAAGATCAAATCCCAAAGATCAAAAAACTCAAAGATACAAAACACAAAGATCAAAACCCAAAGATCAAATCCCAAAGATCAAAAAACTCAAAGATACAAAACACAAAGATCAAAACCCAAAGATCCAAAACCCAAAGATCCAAAACGCAAAGATCAAAACCCAAAGATCAAAAAACCCAAAGATCAAAAAACCCAAAGATCAAAAAACCCAAAGATCAAAACCGAAAGATTAAAACCCAAAGATCAAAAAACTCAAAGATCAAAACACAAAGATCCAAAACCCAAAGATCCAAAACCCAAAGATCAAAACCCAAAGATCCAAAACACAAAGATCAAAACCCAAAGATCAAAACCGAAAGATTAAAACCCAAAGATCAAAAAACTCAAAGATCAAAACACAAAGATCCAAAACCCAAAGATCCAAAACCCAAAGATCAAAACCCAAAGATCCAAAACACAAAGATCAAAATCCAAAGATCCAAAAACCCAAAGATCCAAAACCCAAGGATCAAAACCCAAAGATCAAAACCCAAAGATCAAAACCAAAAGATCAAAACACAAAGATCAAAACACAAAGATACAAACCCAAAGATACAAAACCCAAAGATACAAAACACAAAGATCAAATCCCAAAGGTCAAAACCCAAAGATCAAAACCGAAAGATTAAAACCCAAAGATCAAAAAACTCAAAGATCAAAACACAAAGATCCAAAACCCAAAGATCAAAACCCAAAGATCAAAACGCAAAGATCAAAACCCAAAGATCCAAAACCCAAAGATGAAAAACCCAAAGATGAAAAACCCAAAGATCAAAAACCCAAAGATCAAATCCCAAAGGTCAAAACCCAAAGATCAAAACCGAAAGATTAAAACCCAAAGATCAAAAAACTCAAAGATCAAAACACAAAGATCCAAAACCCAAAGATCAAAACGCAAAGATCAAAACCCAAAGATCAAAACCCAAAGATCAAAACCCAAAGATCAAAACCCAAAGATCAAAACCCAAAGATCAAAACCCAAAGATCAAAACCCAAAGATGAAAAACCCAAAGATCCAAAACCCAAAGATCAAAACCCAAAGATCAAAACCCAAAGATCAAAACCCAAAGATCAAAAAACCCAAAGATCAAAACCCAAAGATCAAAACCCAAAGATCCAAAACCCAAAGATCAAAACCCAAAGATCAAAACCCAAAGATCAAAACCCAAAGATCAAAACCCAAAGATCAAAACCCAAAGATCAAAACACAAAGATCAAAACCCAAAGATCAAAACACAAAGATCAAAAAACTCAAAGATACAAAACACAAAGATCAAAACCCAAAGACCAAAACCCAAAGATCAAAACCCAAAGATCAAAACCCAAAGATCAAAACCCAAAGATCAAAACCCAAAGATCAAAACACAAAGATCAAAACACAAAGATCAAAACCCAAAGATCCAAAACACAAAGATCCAAAACACAAAGATCAAAAAACCCAAAGATCAAAACCCAAAGATCAAAACCCAAAGATCAAAAAACCCAAAGATCAAAACCCAAAGATCAAAACCCAAAGATCAAAACCCAAAGATCAAAACCCAAAGATCAAAACCCAAAGATCAAAAAACCCAAAGATCAAAAAACCCAAAGATCAAAAAACCCAAAGATCCAAACCCAAAGATCCAAAACCCAAAGATCAAAACCCAAAGATCCAAAACACAAAGATCAAAATCCAAAGATCCAAAAACCCAAAGATCCAAAACCCAAGGATCAAAACACAAAGATCAAAACCCAAAGATCAAAACCAAAAGATCAAAACACAAAGATCAAAACACAAAGATACAAACCCAAAGATACAAAACCCAAAGATACAAAACACAAAGATCAAATCCCAAAGGTCAAAACCCAAAGATCAAAACCGAAAGATTAAAACCCAAAGATCAAAAAACTCAAAGATCAAAACACAAAGATCCAAAACCCAAAGATCAAAACCCAAAGATCCAAAACCCAAAGATGAAAAACCCAAAGATGAAAAACCCAAAGATCCAAAACCCAAAGATGAAAAACACAAAGATCAAATCCCAAAGGTCAAAACCCAAAGATCAAAACCGAAAGATTAAAACCCAAAGATCAAAAAACTCAAAGATCAAAACACAAAGATCAAAACCCAAAGATCAAAACCCAAAGATCAAAACCCAAAGATCAAAAAACCCAAAGATCAAAAACCCAAAGATCAAAAACCCAAAGATCAAAAACCCAAAGATCAAAACCCAAAGATCAAAAACCCAAAGATCAAAACCCAAAGATCAAAACCCAAAGATCAAAAAACCCAAAGATCAAAACCCAAAGATCAAAACCCAAAGATCCAAAACCCAAAGATCAAAACCCAAAGATCCAAAACCCAAAGATCAAAACCCAAAGATCAAAAACCCAAAGATCAAAACACAAAGATCAAAAACCCAAAGATCAAAACCCAAAGATCAAAACCCAAAGATCAAAACCCAAAGATCAAAACCCAAAGATCAAAACCCAAAGATCAA
Source organism: Scyliorhinus torazame (assembly GCF_047496885.1). Classification (NCBI taxonomy): domain Eukaryota; kingdom Metazoa; phylum Chordata; class Chondrichthyes; order Carcharhiniformes; family Scyliorhinidae; genus Scyliorhinus; species Scyliorhinus torazame. The sequence goes on along the minus strand of NC_092733.1, from coordinate 34,627,730 downwards.
AACCCAAAGATCAAAACCCAAAGATCAAAACCCAAAGATCAAAACCCAAAGATCAAAACCCAAAGATCAAAACACAAAGATCAAAACCCAAAGACCAAAACCCAAAGATCAAAACCCAAAGATCAAAAACCCAAAGACCAAAACCCAAAGATCAAAACCCAAAGATCAAAACCCAAAGATCAAAACCCAAAGATCAAAACCCAAAGACCAAAACCCAAAGATCAAAACCCAAAGACCAAAACCCAAAGATCAAAACCCAAAGATCAAAACCCAAAGATCAAAAACCCAAAGATCAAAACCCAAAGACCAAAACCCAAAGATCAAAACCCAAAGATCAAAACCCAAAGATCAAAACCCAAAGATCAAAACCCAAAGACCAAAACCCAAAGATCAAAACCCAAAGATCAAAACACAAAGATCAAAAAACTCAAAGATACAAAACCCAAAGATCAAAACACAAAGATCAAAACCCAAAGATCAAAAACCAAAGATCAAAAAACTCAAAGATACAAAACCCAAAGATCAAAACACAAAGATCAAAACCCAAAGATCCAAAACCCAAAGATCTAAACACAAAGATCAAAACCCAAAGATCAAAAACCAAAGATCAAAAAACTCAAAGATACAAAACTCAAAGATACAAAACACAAAGATCAAAACCCAAAGATCAAATCCCAAAGATCAAATCCCAAAGATCAAAAAACTCAAAGATACAAAACTCAAAGATACAAAACACAAAGATCAAAACCCAAAGATCAAATCCCAAAGATCAAAAAACTCAAAGATACAAAACTCAAAGATACAAAACACAAAGATCAAAACCCAAAGATCCAAAACACAAAGATCCAAAACGCAAAGATCAAAACCCAAAGATCAAAAAACTCAAAGATACAAAACACAAAGATCAAAACCCAAAGATCCAAAACACAAAGATCAAATCCCAAAGATCAAAAAACTCAAAGATACAAAACCCAAAGATCAAAACCCAAAGATCAAAAATCCAAAGATCCAAAACACAAAGATCAAAACCCAAAGATCAAAACCCAAAGATCAAAACCCAAAGATCAAAACCCAAAGATCCAAACCCAAAGATCAAAAACCCAAAGATCAAAACCCAAAGATCAAAACCCAAAGATCCAAACCCAAAGATCAAAATCCAAAGATCAAAACCCAAAGATCAAAACCCAAAGATCCAAACCCAAAGATCAAAATCCAAAGATCAAAACCCAAAGATCAAAACCCAAAGATCAAAAACCAAAGATCAAAAAACTCAAAGATACAAAACCCAAAGATCAAAACACAAAGATCAAAACCCAAAGATCAAAAACCAAAGATCAAAAAACTCAAAGATACAAAACCCAAAGATCAAAACACAAAGATCAAAACCCAAAGATCCAAAACCCAAAGATCTAAACACAAAGATCAAAACCCAAAGATCAAAAACCAAAGATCAAAAAACTCAAAGATACAAAACACAAAGATCAAAACCCAAAGATCAAATCCCAAAGATCAAAAAACTCAAAGATACAAAACACAAAGATCAAAACCCAAAGATCCAAAACACAAAGATCCAAAACGCAAAGATCAAAACCCAAAGATCAAATCCCAAAGATCAAAAAACTCAAAGATACAAAACTCAAAGATACAAAACACAAAGATCAAAACCCAAAGATCCAAAACACAAAGATCCAAAACGCAAAGATCAAAACCCAAAGATCAAATCCCAAAGATCAAAAAACTCAAAGATACAAAACACAAAGATCAAAACCCAAAGATCAAAAAACCCAAAGATCAAAACCCAAAGATCAAAAAACCCAAAGATCAAAACCCAAAGATCAAAACCCAAAGATCAAAACCCAAAGATCAAAACCCAAAGATCAAAACCCAAAGATCAAAACCCAAAGATCAAAAACCCAAAGATCAAAAACCCAAAGATCAAAACCCAAAGATCAAAACCCAAAGATCCAAACCCAAAGATCAAAACCCAAAGATCAAAACCCAAAGATCAAAACCCAAAGATCAAAACACAAAGATCAAAAAACTCAAAGATACAAAACCCAAAGATCAAAACACAAAGATCAAAACCCAAAGATCAAAAACCAAAGATCAAAAAACTCAAAGATACAAAACCCAAAGATCAAAACACAAAGATCAAAACCCAAAGATCCAAAACCCAAAGATCTAAACACAAAGATCAAAACCCAAAGATCAAAAACCAAAGATCAAAAAACTCAAAGATACAAAACACAAAGATCAAAACCCAAAGATCAAATCCCAAAGATCAAAAAACTCAAAGATACAAAACACAAAGATCAAAACCCAAAGATCAAATCCCAAAGATCAAAAAACTCAAAGATACAAAACACAAAGATCAAAACCCAAAGATCCAAAACCCAAAGATCCAAAACGCAAAGATCAAAACCCAAAGATCAAAAAACCCAAAGATCAAAAAACCCAAAGATCAAAAAACCCAAAGATCAAAACCGAAAGATTAAAACCCAAAGATCAAAAAACTCAAAGATCAAAACACAAAGATCCAAAACCCAAAGATCCAAAACCCAAAGATCAAAACCCAAAGATCCAAAACACAAAGATCAAAACCCAAAGATCAAAACCGAAAGATTAAAACCCAAAGATCAAAAAACTCAAAGATCAAAACACAAAGATCCAAAACCCAAAGATCCAAAACCCAAAGATCAAAACCCAAAGATCCAAAACACAAAGATCAAAATCCAAAGATCCAAAAACCCAAAGATCCAAAACCCAAGGATCAAAACCCAAAGATCAAAACCCAAAGATCAAAACCAAAAGATCAAAACACAAAGATCAAAACACAAAGATACAAACCCAAAGATACAAAACCCAAAGATACAAAACACAAAGATCAAATCCCAAAGGTCAAAACCCAAAGATCAAAACCGAAAGATTAAAACCCAAAGATCAAAAAACTCAAAGATCAAAACACAAAGATCCAAAACCCAAAGATCAAAACCCAAAGATCAAAACGCAAAGATCAAAACCCAAAGATCCAAAACCCAAAGATGAAAAACCCAAAGATGAAAAACCCAAAGATCAAAAACCCAAAGATCAAATCCCAAAGGTCAAAACCCAAAGATCAAAACCGAAAGATTAAAACCCAAAGATCAAAAAACTCAAAGATCAAAACACAAAGATCCAAAACCCAAAGATCAAAACGCAAAGATCAAAACCCAAAGATCAAAACCCAAAGATCAAAACCCAAAGATCAAAACCCAAAGATCAAAACCCAAAGATCAAAACCCAAAGATCAAAACCCAAAGATGAAAAACCCAAAGATCCAAAACCCAAAGATCAAAACCCAAAGATCAAAACCCAAAGATCAAAACCCAAAGATCAAAAAACCCAAAGATCAAAACCCAAAGATCAAAACCCAAAGATCCAAAACCCAAAGATCAAAACCCAAAGATCAAAACCCAAAGATCAAAACCCAAAGATCAAAACCCAAAGATCAAAACCCAAAGATCAAAACACAAAGATCAAAACCCAAAGATCAAAACACAAAGATCAAAAAACTCAAAGATACAAAACACAAAGATCAAAACCCAAAGACCAAAACCCAAAGATCAAAACCCAAAGATCAAAACCCAAAGATCAAAACCCAAAGATCAAAACCCAAAGATCAAAACACAAAGATCAAAACACAAAGATCAAAACCCAAAGATCCAAAACACAAAGATCCAAAACACAAAGATCAAAAAACCCAAAGATCAAAACCCAAAGATCAAAACCCAAAGATCAAAAAACCCAAAGATCAAAACCCAAAGATCAAAACCCAAAGATCAAAACCCAAAGATCAAAACCCAAAGATCAAAACCCAAAGATCAAAAAACCCAAAGATCAAAAAACCCAAAGATCAAAAAACCCAAAGATCCAAACCCAAAGATCCAAAACCCAAAGATCAAAACCCAAAGATCCAAAACACAAAGATCAAAATCCAAAGATCCAAAAACCCAAAGATCCAAAACCCAAGGATCAAAACACAAAGATCAAAACCCAAAGATCAAAACCAAAAGATCAAAACACAAAGATCAAAACACAAAGATACAAACCCAAAGATACAAAACCCAAAGATACAAAACACAAAGATCAAATCCCAAAGGTCAAAACCCAAAGATCAAAACCGAAAGATTAAAACCCAAAGATCAAAAAACTCAAAGATCAAAACACAAAGATCCAAAACCCAAAGATCAAAACCCAAAGATCCAAAACCCAAAGATGAAAAACCCAAAGATGAAAAACCCAAAGATCCAAAACCCAAAGATGAAAAACACAAAGATCAAATCCCAAAGGTCAAAACCCAAAGATCAAAACCGAAAGATTAAAACCCAAAGATCAAAAAACTCAAAGATCAAAACACAAAGATCAAAACCCAAAGATCAAAACCCAAAGATCAAAACCCAAAGATCAAAACCCAAAGATCAAAACCCAAAGATCAAAACCCAAAGATCAAAAAACTCAAAGATCAAAACACAAAGATCAAAACCCAAAGATCAAAACCCAAAGATCAAAACACAAAGATCAAAACTCAAAGATCAAAACACAAAGATCAAAAACCCAAAGATCAAAAACCCAAAGATCAAAACACAAAGATCAAAACCCAAAGATCAAAACACAAAGATCAAAACTCAAAGATCAAAACCCAAAGATCAAAACCCAAAGATCAAAACCCAAAGATCAAAACCCAAAGATCAAAACCCAAAGATCAAAACCCAAAGATCAAAACCCAAAGATCAAAAAACTCAAAGATCAAAACCCAAAGATCAAAACCCAAAGATCAAAACCCAAAGATCAAAAAACTCAAAGATCAAAACACAAAGATCAAAACCCAAAGATCAAAACCCAAAGATCAAAACCCAAAGATCCAAAACCCAAAGATCAAAACCCAAAGATCCAAAACCCAAAGATCCAAAACACAAAGATCAAAACCCAAAGATCAAAAACACAAAGATCAAAACCCAAAGACCAAAACCCAAATATCAAAAACCCAAAGATCCAAAACCCAAAGATCAAAACCCTAAGATCCAAAACACAAAGATCAAAACCCAAAGATCAAAAACACAAAGATCAAAACCCAAAGATCAAAACTCAAAGATCAAAACCCAAAGATCCAAAACACAAAGATCAAAACCCAAAGATCAAAACCCAAAGATCAAAACTCAAAGATCAAAACACAAAGATCAAAACCCAAAGATCCAAAACCCAAAGATCAAAACCCAAAGATCAAAACCCAAAGATCAAAACCCAAAGATCAAAACCCAAAGATCAAAACCCAAAGATCAAAACTCAAAGATCAAAACACAAAGATCAAAACCCAAAGATCCAAAACCCAAAGATCAAAACTCAAAGATCAAAACACAAAGATCAAAACCCAAAGATCAAAACCCAAAGATCAAAACCCAAAGATCAAAACCCAAAGATCAAAACCCAAAGATCAAAAACCCAAAGATCAAAACCCAAAGATCAAAAACCCAAAGATCCAAAACCCAAAGATCAAAAACCCAAAGATCAAAAACCCAAAGATCAAAACCCAAAGATCAAAAACCCAAAGATCCAAAACCCAAAGATCAAAAACCCAAAGATCAAAAACCCAAAGATCAAAACCCAAAGATCAAAACCCAAAGATCAAAAAACCCAAAGATCAAAACCCAAAGATCAAAACCCAAAGATCAAAACCCAAAGATCCAAAACCCAAAGATCAAAACCCAAAGATCAAAACCCAAAGATCAAAACCCAAAGATCAAAACCCAAAGATCAAAACCCAAAGATCAAAAACCCAAAGATCAAAACCCAAAGATCAAAAACCCAAAGATCCAAAACCCAAAGATCAAAACCCAAAGATCCAAAACCCAAAGATCAAAACACAAAGATCAAAACCCAAAGATCAAAACCCAAAGATCAAAACCCAAAGATCAAAACCCAAAGATCAAAAAACCCAAAGATCAAAACCCAAAGATCAAAACCCAAAGATCAAAAACCCAAAGATCAAAAACCCAAAGATCAAAACCCAAAGATCAAAACCCAAAGATCAAAAAACCCAAAGATCAAAACCCAAAGATCAAAACCCAAAGATCAAAAACCCAAAGATCAAAACCCAAAGATCAAAACCCAAAGATCAAAAAACCCAAAGATCAAAACCCAAAGATCAAAACCCAAAGATCAAAACCCAAAGATCAAAACCCAAAGATCAAAACCCAAAGATCAAAACCCAAAGATCAAAACACAAAGATCAAAACCCAAAGACCAAAACCCAAAGATCAAAACCCAAAGATCAAAAACCCAAAGACCAAAACCCAAAGATCAAAACCCAAAGATCAAAACCCAAAGATCAAAACCCAAAGATCAAAACCCAAAGACCAAAACCCAAAGATCAAAACCCAAAGACCAAAACCCAAAGATCAAAACCCAAAGATCAAAACCCAAAGATCAAAAACCCAAAGATCAAAACCCAAAGACCAAAACCCAAAGATCAAAACCCAAAGATCAAAACCCAAAGATCAAAACCCAAAGATCAAAACCCAAAGACCAAAACCCAAAGATCAAAACCCAAAGATCAAAACACAAAGATCAAAAAACTCAAAGATACAAAACCCAAAGATCAAAACACAAAGATCAAAACCCAAAGATCAAAAACCAAAGATCAAAAAACTCAAAGATACAAAACCCAAAGATCAAAACACAAAGATCAAAACCCAAAGATCCAAAACCCAAAGATCTAAACACAAAGATCAAAACCCAAAGATCAAAAACCAAAGATCAAAAAACTCAAAGATACAAAACTCAAAGATACAAAACACAAAGATCAAAACCCAAAGATCAAATCCCAAAGATCAAATCCCAAAGATCAAAAAACTCAAAGATACAAAACTCAAAGATACAAAACACAAAGATCAAAACCCAAAGATCAAATCCCAAAGATCAAAAAACTCAAAGATACAAAACTCAAAGATACAAAACACAAAGATCAAAACCCAAAGATCCAAAACACAAAGATCCAAAACGCAAAGATCAAAACCCAAAGATCAAAAAACTCAAAGATACAAAACACAAAGATCAAAACCCAAAGATCCAAAACACAAAGATCAAATCCCAAAGATCAAAAAACTCAAAGATACAAAACCCAAAGATCAAAACCCAAAGATCAAAAATCCAAAGATCCAAAACACAAAGATCAAAACCCAAAGATCAAAACCCAAAGATCAAAACCCAAAGATCAAAACCCAAAGATCCAAACCCAAAGATCAAAAACCCAAAGATCAAAACCCAAAGATCAAAACCCAAAGATCCAAACCCAAAGATCAAAATCCAAAGATCAAAACCCAAAGATCAAAACCCAAAGATCCAAACCCAAAGATCAAAATCCAAAGATCAAAACCCAAAGATCAAAACCCAAAGATCAAAAACCAAAGATCAAAAAACTCAAAGATACAAAACCCAAAGATCAAAACACAAAGATCAAAACCCAAAGATCAAAAACCAAAGATCAAAAAACTCAAAGATACAAAACCCAAAGATCAAAACACAAAGATCAAAACCCAAAGATCCAAAACCCAAAGATCTAAACACAAAGATCAAAACCCAAAGATCAAAAACCAAAGATCAAAAAACTCAAAGATACAAAACACAAAGATCAAAACCCAAAGATCAAATCCCAAAGATCAAAAAACTCAAAGATACAAAACACAAAGATCAAAACCCAAAGATCCAAAACACAAAGATCCAAAACGCAAAGATCAAAACCCAAAGATCAAATCCCAAAGATCAAAAAACTCAAAGATACAAAACTCAAAGATACAAAACACAAAGATCAAAACCCAAAGATCCAAAACACAAAGATCCAAAACGCAAAGATCAAAACCCAAAGATCAAATCCCAAAGATCAAAAAACTCAAAGATACAAAACACAAAGATCAAAACCCAAAGATCAAAAAACCCAAAGATCAAAACCCAAAGATCAAAAAACCCAAAGATCAAAACCCAAAGATCAAAACCCAAAGATCAAAACCCAAAGATCAAAACCCAAAGATCAAAACCCAAAGATCAAAACCCAAAGATCAAAAACCCAAAGATCAAAAACCCAAAGATCAAAACCCAAAGATCAAAACCCAAAGATCCAAACCCAAAGATCAAAACCCAAAGATCAAAACCCAAAGATCAAAACCCAAAGATCAAAACACAAAGATCAAAAAACTCAAAGATACAAAACCCAAAGATCAAAACACAAAGATCAAAACCCAAAGATCAAAAACCAAAGATCAAAAAACTCAAAGATACAAAACCCAAAGATCAAAACACAAAGATCAAAACCCAAAGATCCAAAACCCAAAGATCTAAACACAAAGATCAAAACCCAAAGATCAAAAACCAAAGATCAAAAAACTCAAAGATACAAAACACAAAGATCAAAACCCAAAGATCAAATCCCAAAGATCAAAAAACTCAAAGATACAAAACACAAAGATCAAAACCCAAAGATCAAATCCCAAAGATCAAAAAACTCAAAGATACAAAACACAAAGATCAAAACCCAAAGATCCAAAACCCAAAGATCCAAAACGCAAAGATCAAAACCCAAAGATCAAAAAACCCAAAGATCAAAAAACCCAAAGATCAAAAAACCCAAAGATCAAAACCGAAAGATTAAAACCCAAAGATCAAAAAACTCAAAGATCAAAACACAAAGATCCAAAACCCAAAGATCCAAAACCCAAAGATCAAAACCCAAAGATCCAAAACACAAAGATCAAAACCCAAAGATCAAAACCGAAAGATTAAAACCCAAAGATCAAAAAACTCAAAGATCAAAACACAAAGATCCAAAACCCAAAGATCCAAAACCCAAAGATCAAAACCCAAAGATCCAAAACACAAAGATCAAAATCCAAAGATCCAAAAACCCAAAGATCCAAAACCCAAGGATCAAAACCCAAAGATCAAAACCCAAAGATCAAAACCAAAAGATCAAAACACAAAGATCAAAACACAAAGATACAAACCCAAAGATACAAAACCCAAAGATACAAAACACAAAGATCAAATCCCAAAGGTCAAAACCCAAAGATCAAAACCGAAAGATTAAAACCCAAAGATCAAAAAACTCAAAGATCAAAACACAAAGATCCAAAACCCAAAGATCAAAACCCAAAGATCAAAACGCAAAGATCAAAACCCAAAGATCCAAAACCCAAAGATGAAAAACCCAAAGATGAAAAACCCAAAGATCAAAAACCCAAAGATCAAATCCCAAAGGTCAAAACCCAAAGATCAAAACCGAAAGATTAAAACCCAAAGATCAAAAAACTCAAAGATCAAAACACAAAGATCCAAAACCCAAAGATCAAAACGCAAAGATCAAAACCCAAAGATCAAAACCCAAAGATCAAAACCCAAAGATCAAAACCCAAAGATCAAAACCCAAAGATCAAAACCCAAAGATCAAAACCCAAAGATGAAAAACCCAAAGATCCAAAACCCAAAGATCAAAACCCAAAGATCAAAACCCAAAGATCAAAACCCAAAGATCAAAAAACCCAAAGATCAAAACCCAAAGATCAAAACCCAAAGATCCAAAACCCAAAGATCAAAACCCAAAGATCAAAACCCAAAGATCAAAACCCAAAGATCAAAACCCAAAGATCAAAACCCAAAGATCAAAACACAAAGATCAAAACCCAAAGATCAAAACACAAAGATCAAAAAACTCAAAGATACAAAACACAAAGATCAAAACCCAAAGACCAAAACCCAAAGATCAAAACCCAAAGATCAAAACCCAAAGATCAAAACCCAAAGATCAAAACCCAAAGATCAAAACACAAAGATCAAAACACAAAGATCAAAACCCAAAGATCCAAAACACAAAGATCCAAAACACAAAGATCAAAAAACCCAAAGATCAAAACCCAAAGATCAAAACCCAAAGATCAAAAAACCCAAAGATCAAAACCCAAAGATCAAAACCCAAAGATCAAAACCCAAAGATCAAAACCCAAAGATCAAAACCCAAAGATCAAAAAACCCAAAGATCAAAAAACCCAAAGATCAAAAAACCCAAAGATCCAAACCCAAAGATCCAAAACCCAAAGATCAAAACCCAAAGATCCAAAACACAAAGATCAAAATCCAAAGATCCAAAAACCCAAAGATCCAAAACCCAAGGATCAAAACACAAAGATCAAAACCCAAAGATCAAAACCAAAAGATCAAAACACAAAGATCAAAACACAAAGATACAAACCCAAAGATACAAAACCCAAAGATACAAAACACAAAGATCAAATCCCAAAGGTCAAAACCCAAAGATCAAAACCGAAAGATTAAAACCCAAAGATCAAAAAACTCAAAGATCAAAACACAAAGATCCAAAACCCAAAGATCAAAACCCAAAGATCCAAAACCCAAAGATGAAAAACCCAAAGATGAAAAACCCAAAGATCCAAAACCCAAAGATGAAAAACACAAAGATCAAATCCCAAAGGTCAAAACCCAAAGATCAAAACCGAAAGATTAAAACCCAAAGATCAAAAAACTCAAAGATCAAAACACAAAGATCAAAACCCAAAGATCAAAACCCAAAGATCAAAACCCAAAGATCAAAACCCAAAGATCAAAACCCAAAGATCAAAACCCAAAGATCAAAAAACTCAAAGATCAAAACACAAAGATCAAAACCCAAAGATCAAAACCCAAAGATCAAAACACAAAGATCAAAACTCAAAGATCAAAACACAAAGATCAAAAACCCAAAGATCAAAAACCCAAAGATCAAAACACAAAGATCAAAACCCAAAGATCAAAACACAAAGATCAAAACTCAAAGATCAAAACCCAAAGATCAAAACCCAAAGATCAAAACCCAAAGATCAAAACCCAAAGATCAAAACCCAAAGATCAAAACCCAAAGATCAAAACCCAAAGATCAAAAAACTCAAAGATCAAAACCCAAAGATCAAAACCCAAAGATCAAAACCCAAAGATCAAAAAACTCAAAGATCAAAACACAAAGATCAAAACCCAAAGATCAAAACCCAAAGATCAAAACCCAAAGATCCAAAACCCAAAGATCAAAACCCAAAGATCCAAAACCCAAAGATCCAAAACACAAAGATCAAAACCCAAAGATCAAAAACACAAAGATCAAAACCCAAAGACCAAAACCCAAATATCAAAAACCCAAAGATCCAAAACCCAAAGATCAAAACCCTAAGATCCAAAACACAAAGATCAAAACCCAAAGATCAAAAACACAAAGATCAAAACCCAAAGATCAAAACTCAAAGATCAAAACCCAAAGATCCAAAACACAAAGATCAAAACCCAAAGATCAAAACCCAAAGATCAAAACTCAAAGATCAAAACACAAAGATCAAAACCCAAAGATCCAAAACCCAAAGATCAAAACCCAAAGATCAAAACCCAAAGATCAAAACCCAAAGATCAAAACCCAAAGATCAAAACCCAAAGATCAAAACTCAAAGATCAAAACACAAAGATCAAAACCCAAAGATCCAAAACCCAAAGATCAAAACTCAAAGATCAAAACACAAAGATCAAAACCCAAAGATCAAAACCCAAAGATCAAAACCCAAAGATCAAAACCCAAAGATCAAAACCCAAAGATCAAAAACCCAAAGATCAAAACCCAAAGATCAAAAACCCAAAGATCCAAAACCCAAAGATCAAAAACCCAAAGATCAAAAACCCAAAGATCAAAACCCAAAGATCAAAAACCCAAAGATCCAAAACCCAAAGATCAAAAACCCAAAGATCAAAAACCCAAAGATCAAAACCCAAAGATCAAAACCCAAAGATCAAAAAACCCAAAGATCAAAACCCAAAGATCAAAACCCAAAGATCAAAACCCAAAGATCCAAAACCCAAAGATCAAAACCCAAAGATCAAAACCCAAAGATCAAAACCCAAAGATCAAAACCCAAAGATCAAAACCCAAAGATCAAAAACCCAAAGATCAAAACCCAAAGATCAAAAACCCAAAGATCCAAAACCCAAAGATCAAAACCCAAAGATCCAAAACCCAAAGATCAAAACACAAAGATCAAAACCCAAAGATCAAAACCCAAAGATCAAAACCCAAAGATCAAAACCCAAAGATCAAAAAACCCAAAGATCAAAACCCAAAGATCAAAACCCAAAGATCAAAAACCCAAAGATCAAAAACCCAAAGATCAAAACCCAAAGATCAAAACCCAAAGATCAAAAAACCCAAAGATCAAAACCCAAAGATCAAAACCCAAAGATCAAAAACCCAAAGATCAAAACCCAAAGATCAAAACCCAAAGATCAAAAAACCCAAAGATCAAAACCCAAAGATCAAAACCCAAAGATCAAAACCCAAAGATCAAAACCCAAAGATCAAAACCCAAAGATCAAAAACCCAAAGATCCAAAACCCAAAGATCAAAAACCCAAAGATCAAAAACCCAAAGATCCAAAACCCAAAGATCAAAAACCCAAAGATCAAAAACCCAAAGATCAAAACCCAAAGATCAAAAAACCCAAAGATCAAAACCCAAAGATCAAAACCCAAAGATCAAAACCCAAAGATCAAAAAACCCAAAGATCAAAAACCCAAAGATCAAAAACCCAAAGATCAAAACCCAAAGATCAAAACCCAAAGATCAAAAAACCCAAAGATCAAAACCCAAAGATCAAAACCCAAAGATCAAAACCCAAAGATCAAAACCCAAAGATCAAAACTCAAAGATCAAAACACAAAGATCAAAACCCAAAGATCCAAAACCCAAAGATCAAAACCCAAAGATCAAAACCCAAAGATCAAAACTCAAAGATCAAAACCCAAAGATCAAAACCCAAAGATCAAAACCCAAAGATCAAAACCCAAAGATCAAAAAACCCAAAGATCAAAAACCCAAAGATCAAAAACCCAAAGATCAAAACCCAAAGATCAAAACCCAAAGATCAAAAAACCCAAAGATCAAAACCCAAAGATCAAAACCCAAAGATCAAAACCCAAAGATCAAAACCCAAAGATCAAAACCCAAAGATCAAAAAACTCAAAGATCAAAACCCAAAGATCAAAAAACTCAAAGATCAAAACACAAAGATCAAAACCCAAAGATCAAAACCCAAAGATCCAAAACCCAAAGATCAAAACCCAAAGATCAAAAAACTCAAAGATCAAAACACAAAGATCAAAACCCAAAGATCAAAACCCAAAGATCCAAAACCCAAAGATCAAAACCCAAAGATCAAAACCCAAAGATCAAAACCCAAAGATCAAAAAACTCAAAGATCAAAACACAAAGATCAAAACCCAAAGATCAAAACCCAAAGATCAAAACCCAAAGATCAAAAAACTCAAAGATCAAAACCCAAAGATCAAAACCCAAAGATCAAAACCCAAAGATCAAAAAACTCAAAGATCAAAACACAAAGATCAAAACCCAAAGATCAAAACCCAAAGATCAAAACCCAAAGATCCAAAACCCAAAGATCAAAACCCAAAGATCAAAACCCAAAGATCAAAACACAAAGATCAAAACCCAAAGATCAAAACCCAAAGATCAAAACCCAAAGATCAAAACCCAAAGATCAAAACCCAAAGATCAAAACCCAAAGATGAAAAACCCAAAGATCCAAAACCCAAAGATCAAAACTCAAAGATCAAAACACAAAGATCAAAACCCAAAGATCCAAAACCCAAAGATCAAAACCCAAAGACCAAAACCCAAAGATCAAAACCCAAAGATCAAAACCCAAAGATCAAAACCCAAAGATCAAAACTCAAAGATCAAAACCCAAAGATCAAAACCCAAAGATCAAAACCCAAAGATCAAAACCCAAAGATCAAAACCCAAAGATCAAAACCCAAAGATCAAAACCCAAAGATCAAAACCCAAAGATCAAAACCCAAAGATCAAAACCCAAAGATGAAAAACCCAAAGATCCAAAACCCAAAGATCAAAACTCAAAGATCAAAACCCAAAGATCAAAACCCAAAGATCAAAACCCAAAGACCAAAACCCAAAGATCAAAACTCAAAGATCAAAACCCAAAGATCAAAACCCAAAGATCAAAACCCAAAGATGAAAAACCCAAAGATCCAAAACCCAAAGATCAAAACTCAAAGATCAAAACCCAAAGATCAAAACCCAAAGATCAAAACCCAAAGACCAAAACCCAAAGATCAAAACTCAAAGATCAAAACCCAAAGACCAAAACCCAAAGATCAAAACCCAAAGATCAAAACTCAAAGATCAAAACCCAAAGATCAAAACCCAAAGATCAAAACCCAAAGACCAAAACCCAAAGATCAAAAAACTCAAAGATCAAAAACTCAAAGATCAAAACACAAAGATCAAAACCCAAAGATCAAAACCCAAAGATCAAAACCCAAAGATCAAAACTCAAAGATCAAAACCCAAAGATCAAAACCCAAAGATCAAAACCCAAAGATCAAAACCCAAAGATCAAAAAACTCAAAGATCAAAAAACTCAAAGATCAAAACCCAAAGATCAAAACCCAAAGATCAAAACCCAAAGATCAAAACCCAAAGATCAAAACCCAAAGATCAAAACCCAAAGATGAAAAACCCAAAGATCCAAAACCCAAAGATCAAAACTCAAAGATCAAAACCCAAAGATCAAAACCCAAAGATCAAAACCCAAAGACCAAAACCCAAAGATCAAAACCCAAAGATCAAAACCCAAAGATCAAAACCCAAAGATCAAAACCCAAAGATCAAAACCCAAAGACAAAACCCAAAGATCCAAAACCCAAAGATCAAAACCCAAAGATCCAAAACCCAAAGATCAAAAACACAAAGATGAAAAACCCAAAGATCAAAAACCCAAAGATCAAAACCCAAAGATCCAAAACCCAAAGATCAAAACCCAAAGATCCAAAACCCAAAGATCAAAACCCAAAGATCCAAAACCCAAAGATCAAAAACCCAAAGATCAAAACCCAAAGATCAAAACCCAAAGATCAAAAACCCAAAGATCCAAAACCCAAAGATCAAAACCCAAAGATCAAAACCCAAAGATCCAAAACCCAAAGATCAAAAACCCAAAGATCAAAACCCAAAGATCAAAACCCAAAGATCAAAAACCCAAAGATCCAAAACCCAAAGATCAAAACCCAAAGATCAAAACCCAAAGATCAAAAACACAAAGATCAAAAACCAAAGATCAAAAACCCAAAGATCAAAACCCAAAGATCAAAAACACAAAGATCAAAACACAAAGATCCAAAACACAAAGATCAAAAACCCAAAGATCAAAAACACAAAGATCAAAAACCCAAAGATCAAAACCCAAAGATCAAAAACCCAAAGATCCAAAACCCAAAGATCAAAACCCAAAGATCAAAAACCCAAAGATCAAAACCCAAAGATCAAAACCCAAAGATCAAAAAACCCAAAGATCAAAACCCAAAGATCAAAACCCAAAGATCAAAACCCAAAGATCAAAACCCAAAGATCAAAACCCAAAGATCAAAAACCCAAAGATCCAAAACCCAAAGATCAAAAACCCAAAGATCAAAAACCCAAAGATCAAAACCCAAAGATCAAAAACCCAAAGATCAAAACCCAAAGATCAAAAACCCAAAGATCCAAAACCCAAAGATCAAAAACCCAAAGATCAAAAACCCAAAGATCAAAACCCAAAGATCAAAAACCCAAAGATCCAAAACCCAAAGATCAAAAACCCAAAGATCAAAAACCCAAAGATCAAAACCCAAAGATCCAAAACCCAAAGATCAAAACCCAAAGATCAAAAACCCAAAGATCCAAAATCCAAAGATCAAAAACCCAAAGATCAAAAACCCAAAGATCCAAAACCCAAAGATCAAAAACCCAAAGATCAAAAACCCAAAGATCAAAACCCAAAGATCAAAACCCAAAGATCAAAAAACCCAAAGATCAAAACCCAAAGATCAAAACCCAAAGATCAAAAACCCAAAGATCAAAAAACCCAAAGATCAAAAACTCAAAGATCCAAAACCCAAAGATCAAAACCCAAAGATCAAAACCCAAAGATCAAAACCCAAAGATCAAAAACCCAAAGATCAAAACCCAAAGATCAAAAACCCAAAGATCCAAAACCCAAAGATCAAAACCCAAAGATCAAAAAACCCAAAGATCAAAACCCAAAGATCAAAACCCAAAGATCCAAAACCCAAAGATCAAAACACAAAGATCAAAACCCAAAGATCAAAACCCAAAGATCAAAACCCAAAGATCAAAACCCAAAGATCAAAAACCCAAAGATCAAAACCCAAAGATCAAAACTCAAAGATCAAAACACAAAGATCAAAACCCAAAGATCAAAACCCAAAGATCAAAACACAAAGATCAAAACCCAAAGATCAAAACCCAAAGATCAAAAACCCAAAGATCCAAAACCCAAAGATCAAAAACCCAAAGATCAAAAACCCAAAGATCCAAAACCCAAAGATCAAAAACCCAAAGATCAAAAACCCAAAGATCAAAACCCAAAGATCAAAACCCAAAGATCAAAAAACCCAAAGATCAAAACCCAAAGATCAAAACCCAAAGATCAAAACCCAAAGATCAAAAAACCCAAAGATCAAAAACCCAAAGATCAAAAACCCAAAGATCAAAAACCCAAAGATCAAAACCCAAAGATCAAAACCCAAAGATCAAAAAACCCAAAGATCAAAACCCAAAGATCAAAACCCAAAGATCCAAAACCCAAAGATCAAAACCCAAAGATCAAAAAACCCAAAGATCAAAACCCAAAGATCCAAAACCCAAAGATCAAAACCCAAAGATCAAAAACCCAAAGATCAAAACACAAAGATCAAAAACCCAAAGATCAAAACCCAAAGATCAAAACCCAAAGATCAAAACCCAAAGATCAAAACCCAAAGATCAAAACCCAAAGATCAAAACCCAAAGATCAAAACCCAAAGATCAAAACCCAAAGATCAAAACCCAAAGATCAAAACCCAAAGATCAAAACCCAAAGATCAAAACCCAAAGACCAAAACCCAAAGATCAAAACCCAAAGATCAAAAACCCAAAGATCAAAACCCAAAGATCAAAACCCAAAGATCAAAACCCAAAGATCAAAACCCAAAGACCAAAACCCAAAGATCAAAACCCAAAGACCAAAACCCAAAGATCAAAACCCAAAGATCAAAACCCAAAGATCAAAACCCAAAGACCAAAACCCAAAGATCAAAACCCAAAGACCAAAACCCAAAGACCAAAACCCAAAGATCAAAACCCAAAGATCAAAACCCAAAGACCAAAACCCAAAGATACAAAACCCAAAGATCAAAACACAAAGATCAAAACCCAAAGATCAAAAACCAAAGATCAAAAAACTCAAAGATACAAAACCCAAAGATCAAAACACAAAGATCAAAACCCAAAGATCCAAAACCCAAAGATCTAAACACAAAGATCAAAACCCAAAGATCAAAAACCAAAGATCAAAAAACTCAAAGATACAAAACTCAAAGATACAAAACACAAAGATCAAAACCCAAAGATCAAATCCCAAAGATCAAATCCCAAAGATCAAAAAACTCAAAGATACAAAACTCAAAGATACAAAACACAAAGATCAAAACCCAAAGATCCAAAACACAAAGATCCAAAACGCAAAGATCAAAACCCAAAGATCAAAAAACTCAAAGATACAAAACACAAAGATCAAAACCCAAAGATCCAAAACACAAAGATCCAAAACGCAAAGATCAAATCCCAAAGATCAAAAAACTCAAAGATACAAAACCCAAAGATCAAAACCCAAAGATCAAAAATCCAAAGATCCAAAACACAAAGATCAAAACCCAAAGATCAAAACCCAAAGATCCAAACCCAAAGATCAAAATCCAAAGATCAAAACCCAAAGATCAAAACCCAAAGATCAAAACCCAAAGATCAAAACCCAAAGATCAAAAACCAAAGATCAAAAAACTCAAAGATACAAAACCCAAAGATCAAAACACAAAGATCAAAACCCAAAGATCAAAAACCAAAGATCAAAAAACTCAAAGATACAAAACCCAAAGATCAAAACCCAAAGATCAAAAACCAAAGATCAAAAAACTCAAAGATACAAAACCCAAAGATCAAAACACAAAGATCAAAACCCAAAGATCAAAAACCAAAGATCAAAAAACTCAAAGATCAAAAACCCAAAGATCAAAACCCAAAGATCAAAAACCCAAAGATCCAAAACCCAAAGATCAAAAACCCAAAGATCAAAACACAAAGATCCAAAACCCAAAGATCAAAAAACCCAAAGATCAAAACACAAAGATCAAAACCCAAAGATCAAAAACCCAAAGATCCAAAACACAAAGATCAAAACCCAAAGATCAAAAACCCAAAGATCCAAAACCCAAAGATCAAAAACCCAAAGATCAAAACCCAAAGATCAAAACCCAAAGATCAAAAACCCAAAGATCAAAACACAAAGATCAAAACCCAAAGATCAAAACACAAAGATCAAAACCCAAAGATCAAAAACCCAAAGATCCAAAACCCAAAGATCAAAAACCCAAAGATCAAAACCCAAAGATCAAAACCCAAAGATCAAAAACCCAAAGATCCAAAACACAAAGATCAAAAACCCAAAGATCAAAACCCAAAGATCAAAACCCAAAGATCAAAAAACCCAAAGATCAAAACCCAAAGATCAAAACCCAAAGATCAAAAACCCAAAGATCAAAACCCAAAGATCAAAACCCAAAGATCAAAAACCCAAAGATCCAAAACACAAAGATCAAAACCCAAAGATCAAAACCCAAAGATCAAAACCCAAAGATCAAAACACAAAGATCAAAAACCCAAAGATCAAAAACCCAAAGATCAAAACCCAAAGATCAAAACACAAAGATCAAAACCCAAAGATCAAAACCCAAAGATCAAAACCCAAAGATCAAAAACCCAAAGATCCAAAACCCAAAGATCAAAAACCCAAAGATCAAAACACAAAGATCCAAAACCCAAAGATCAAAACACAAAGATCCAAAACACAAAGATCAAAACCCAAAGATCAAAAACCCAAAGATCCAAAACCCAAAGATCAAAAACCCAAAGATCAAAACCCAAAGATCAAAACCCAAAGATCAAAAACCCAAAGATCAAAACACAAAGATCAAAACCCAAAGATCAAAACACAAAGATCCAAAACCCAAAGATCAAAACCCAAAGATCAAAAACACAAAGATCAAAACCCAAAGATCAAAACCCAAAGATCAAAAACCCAAAGATCCAAAACCCAAAGATCAAAAACCCAAAGATCAAAACCCAAAGATCAAAACCCAAAGATCAAAAACCCAAAGATCCAAAACACAAAGATCAAAAACCCAAAGATCAAAACCCAAAGATCAAAACCCAAAGATCAAAAAACCCAAAGATCAAAACCCAAAGATCAAAACCCAAAGATCAAAACCCAAAGATCAAAACCCAAAGATCAAAACCCAAAGATCAAAACCCAAAGATCAAAACCCAAAGATCCAAAACCCAAAGATCAAAACACAAAGATCAAAACCCAAAGATCAAAACCCAAAGATCAAAACCCAAAGATCAAAACCCAAAGATCAAAAACCCAAAGATCCAAAACCCAAAGATCCAAAACCCAAAGATCAAAACACAAAGATCCAAAACCCAAAGATCAAAAACCCAAAGATCAAAAACCCAAAGATCCAAAACCCAAAGATCAAAAACCCAAAGATCAAAAACCCAAAGATCAAAACCCAAAGATCAAAACCCAAAGATCAAAAAACCCAAAGATCAAAACCCAAAGATCAAAACCCAAAGATCAAAACCCAAAGATCAAAAAACCCAAAGATCAAAAACCCAAAGATCAAAAACCCAAAGATCAAAAACCCAAAGATCAAAACCCAAAGATCAAAAAACCCAAAGATCAAAACCCAAAGATCAAAACCCAAAGATCCAAAACCCAAAGATCAAAACCCAAAGATCCAAAACCCAAAGATCAAAACCCAAAGATCAAAAACCCAAAGATCAAAACACAAAGATCAAAAACCCAAAGATCAAAACCCAAAGATCAAAACCCAAAGATCAAAACCCAAAGATCAAAACCCAAAGATCAAAACCCAAAGATCAAAACCCAAAGATCAAAACCCAAAGATCAAAACCCAAAGATCAAAACCCAAAGATCAAAACCCAAAGATCAAAACACAAAGATCAAAACCCAAAGACCAAAACCCAAAGATCAAAACCCAAAGATCAAAAACCCAAAGACCAAAACCCAAAGATCAAAACCCAAAGATCAAAACCCAAAGATCAAAACCCAAAGATCAAAACCCAAAGACCAAAACCCAAAGATCAAAACCCAAAGACCAAAACCCAAAGATCAAAACCCAAAGATCAAAACCCAAAGATCAAAAACCCAAAGATCAAAACCCAAAGACCAAAACCCAAAGATCAAAACCCAAAGATCAAAACCCAAAGATCAAAACCCAAAGATCAAAACCCAAAGACCAAAACCCAAAGATCAAAACCCAAAGATCAAAACACAAAGATCAAAAAACTCAAAGATACAAAACCCAAAGATCAAAACACAAAGATCAAAACCCAAAGATCAAAAACCAAAGATCAAAAAACTCAAAGATACAAAACCCAAAGATCAAAACACAAAGATCAAAACCCAAAGATCCAAAACCCAAAGATCTAAACACAAAGATCAAAACCCAAAGATCAAAAACCAAAGATCAAAAAACTCAAAGATACAAAACTCAAAGATACAAAACACAAAGATCAAAACCCAAAGATCAAATCCCAAAGATCAAATCCCAAAGATCAAAAAACTCAAAGATACAAAACTCAAAGATACAAAACACAAAGATCAAAACCCAAAGATCAAATCCCAAAGATCAAAAAACTCAAAGATACAAAACTCAAAGATACAAAACACAAAGATCAAAACCCAAAGATCCAAAACACAAAGATCCAAAACGCAAAGATCAAAACCCAAAGATCAAAAAACTCAAAGATACAAAACACAAAGATCAAAACCCAAAGATCCAAAACACAAAGATCCAAAACGCAAAGATCAAATCCCAAAGATCAAAAAACTCAAAGATACAAAACCCAAAGATCAAAACCCAAAGATCAAAAATCCAAAGATCCAAAACACAAAGATCAAAACCCAAAGATCAAAACCCAAAGATCAAAACCCAAAGATCAAAACCCAAAGATCCAAACCCAAAGATCAAAAACCCAAAGATCAAAACCCAAAGATCAAAACCCAAAGATCCAAACCCAAAGATCAAAATCCAAAGATCAAAAACCCAAAGATCAAAACCCAAAGATCAAAACCCAAAGATCAAAACCCAAAGATCAAAACCCAAAGATCAAAAAACTCAAAGATACAAAACCCAAAGATCAAAACACAAAGATCAAAACCCAAAGATCAAAAAACTCAAAGATACAAAACCCAAAGATCAAAACCCAAAGATCAAAACCCAAAGATCAAAAACCAAAGATCAAAAAACTCAAAGATACAAAACCCAAAGATCAAAACACAAAGATCAAAACCCAAAGATCAAAAACCAAAGATCAAAAAACTCAAAGATACAAAACCCAAAGATCAAAACACAAAGATCAAAACCCAAAGATCCAAAACCCAAAGATCTAAACACAAAGATCAAAACCCAAAGATCAAAAACCAAAGATCAAAAAACTCAAAGATACAAAACACAAAGATCAAAACCCAAAGATCAAATCCCAAAGATCAAAAAACTCAAAGATACAAAACACAAAGATCAAAACCCAAAGATCCAAAACACAAAGATCCAAAACGCAAAGATCAAAACCCAAAGATCAAATCCCAAAGATCAAAAAACTCAAAGATACAAAACTCAAAGATACAAAACACAAAGATCAAAACCCAAAGATCCAAAACACAAAGATCCAAAACGCAAAGATCAAAACCCAAAGATCAAATCCCAAAGATCAAAAAACTCAAAGATACAAAACACAAAGATCAAAACCCAAAGATCAAAAAACCCAAAGATCAAAACCCAAAGATCAAAAAACCCAAAGATCAAAACCCAAAGATCAAAACCCAAAGATCAAAACCCAAAGATCAAAACCCAAAGATCAAAACCCAAAGATCAAAACCCAAAGATCAAAAACCCAAAGATCAAAAACCCAAAGATCAAAACCCAAAGATCAAAACCCAAAGATCCAAACCCAAAGATCAAAACCCAAAGATCAAAACCCAAAGATCAAAACCCAAAGATCAAAACACAAAGATCAAAAAACTCAAAGATACAAAACCCAAAGATCAAAACACAAAGATCAAAACCCAAAGATCAAAAACCAAAGATCAAAAAACTCAAAGATACAAAACCCAAAGATCAAAACACAAAGATCAAAACCCAAAGATCCAAAACCCAAAGATCAAAAACCAAAGATCAAAAAACTCAAAGATACAAAACACAAAGATCAAAACCCAAAGATCAAATCCCAAAGATCAAAAAACTCAAAGATACAAAACACAAAGATCAAAACCCAAAGATCAAATCCCAAAGATCAAAAAACTCAAAGATACAAAACACAAAGATCAAAACCCAAAGATCCAAAACCCAAAGATCCAAAACGCAAAGATCAAAACCCAAAGATCAAAAAACCCAAAGATCAAAAAACCCAAAGATCAAAAAACCCAAAGATCAAAACCGAAAGATTAAAACCCAAAGATCAAAAAACTCAAAGATCAAAACACAAAGATCCAAAACCCAAAGATCCAAAACCCAAAGATCAAAACCCAAAGATCCAAAACACAAAGATCAAAACCCAAAGATCAAAACCGAAAGATTAAAACCCAAAGATCAAAAAACTCAAAGATCAAAACACAAAGATCCAAAACCCAAAGATCCAAAACCCAAAGATCAAAACCCAAAGATCCAAAACACAAAGATCAAAATCCAAAGATCCAAAAACCCAAAGATCCAAAACCCAAGGATCAAAACCCAAAGATCAAAACCCAAAGATCAAAACCAAAAGATCAAAACACAAAGATCAAAACACAAAGATACAAACCCAAAGATACAAAACCCAAAGATACAAAACACAAAGATCAAATCCCAAAGGTCAAAACCCAAAGATCAAAACCGAAAGATTAAAACCCAAAGATCAAAAAACTCAAAGATCAAAACACAAAGATCCAAAACCCAAAGATCAAAACCCAAAGATCAAAACGCAAAGATCAAAACCCAAAGATCCAAAACCCAAAGATGAAAAACCCAAAGATGAAAAACCCAAAGATCAAAAACCCAAAGATCAAATCCCAAAGGTCAAAACCCAAAGATCAAAACCGAAAGATTAAAACCCAAAGATCAAAAAACTCAAAGATCAAAACACAAAGATCCAAAACCCAAAGATCAAAACGCAAAGATCAAAACCCAAAGATCAAAACCCAAAGATCAAAACCCAAAGATCAAAACCCAAAGATCAAAACCCAAAGATCAAAACCCAAAGATCAAAACCCAAAGATGAAAAACCCAAAGATCCAAAACCCAAAGATCAAAACCCAAAGATCAAAACCCAAAGATCAAAACCCAAAGATCAAAAAACCCAAAGATCAAAACCCAAAGATCAAAACCCAAAGATCCAAAACCCAAAGATCAAAACCCAAAGATCAAAACCCAAAGATCAAAACCCAAAGATCAAAACCCAAAGATCAAAACCCAAAGATCAAAACACAAAGATCAAAACCCAAAGATCAAAACACAAAGATCAAAAAACTCAAAGATACAAAACACAAAGATCAAAACCCAAAGACCAAAACCCAAAGATCAAAACCCAAAGATCAAAACCCAAAGATCAAAACCCAAAGATCAAAACCCAAAGATCAAAACACAAAGATCAAAACACAAAGATCAAAACCCAAAGATCCAAAACACAAAGATCCAAAACACAAAGATCAAAAAACCCAAAGATCAAAACCCAAAGATCAAAACCCAAAGATCAAAAAACCCAAAGATCAAAACCCAAAGATCAAAACCCAAAGATCAAAACCCAAAGATCAAAACCCAAAGATCAAAACCCAAAGATCAAAAAACCCAAAGATCAAAAAACCCAAAGATCAAAAAACCCAAAGATCCAAACCCAAAGATCCAAAACCCAAAGATCAAAACCCAAAGATCCAAAACACAAAGATCAAAATCCAAAGATCCAAAAACCCAAAGATCCAAAACCCAAGGATCAAAACACAAAGATCAAAACCCAAAGATCAAAACCAAAAGATCAAAACACAAAGATCAAAACACAAAGATACAAACCCAAAGATCAAAAAACCCAAAGATCAAAACCCAAAGATCAAAACCCAAAGATCAAAACCCAAAGATCAAAACCCAAAGATCAAAACCCAAAGATCAAAAAACCCAAAGATCAAAAAACCCAAAGATCAAAAAACCCAAAGATCCAAACCCAAAGATCCAAAACCCAAAGATCAAAACCCAAAGATCCAAAACACAAAGATCAAAATCCAAAGATCCAAAAACCCAAAGATCCAAAACCCAAGGATCAAAACACAAAGATCAAAACCCAAAGATCAAAACCAAAAGATCAAAACACAAAGATCAAAACACAAAGATACAAACCCAAAGATACAAAACCCAAAGATACAAAACACAAAGATCAAATCCCAAAGGTCAAAACCCAAAGATCAAAACCGAAAGATTAAAACCCAAAGATCAAAAAACTCAAAGATCAAAACACAAAGATCCAAAACCCAAAGATCAAAACCCAAAGATCCAAAACCCAAAGATGAAAAACCCAAAGATGAAAAACCCAAAGATCCAAAACCCAAAGATGAAAAACACAAAGATCAAATCCCAAAGGTCAAAACCCAAAGATCAAAACCGAAAGATTAAAACCCAAAGATCAAAAAACTCAAAGATCAAAACACAAAGATCAAAACCCAAAGATCAAAACCCAAAGATCAAAACCCAAAGATCCAAAACCCAAAGATCAAAACCCAAAGATCAAAACCCAAAGATCAAAAAACTCAAAGATCAAAACACAAAGATCAAAACCCAAAGATCAAAACCCAAAGATCAAAACACAAAGATCAAAACTCAAAGATCAAAACACAAAGATCAAAAACCCAAAGATCAAAAACCCAAAGATCAAAACACAAAGATCAAAACCCAAAGATCAAAACACAAAGATCAAAACTCAAAGATCAAAACCCAAAGATCAAAACCCAAAGATCAAAACCCAAAGATCAAAACCCAAAGATCAAAACCCAAAGATCAAAAAACTCAAAGATCAAAACACAAAGATCAAAACCCAAAGATCAAAACCCAAAGATCAAAACACAAAGATCAAAACTCAAAGATCAAAACACAAAGATCAAAAACCCAAAGATCAAAAACCCAAAGATCAAAACACAAAGATCAAAACCCAAAGATCAAAACACAAAGATCAAAACTCAAAGATCAAAACCCAAAGATCAAAACCCAAAGATCAAAACCCAAAGATCAAAACCCAAAGATCAAAACCCAAAGATCAAAACCCAAAGATCAAAACCCAAAGATCAAAAAACTCAAAGATCAAAACCCAAAGATCAAAACCCAAAGATCAAAACCCAAAGATCAAAAAACTCAAAGATCAAAACACAAAGATCAAAACCCAAAGATCAAAACCCAAAGATCAAAACCCAAAGATCCAAAACCCAAAGATCAAAACCCAAAGATCAAAACCCTAAGATCCAAAACACAAAGATCAAAACCCAAAGATCAAAACCCAAAGATCCAAAACTCAAAGATCAAAACTCAAAGATCAAAACACAAAGATCAAAACCCAAAGATCCAAAACACAAAGATCAAAAACCCAAAGATCAAAACCCAAAGATCAAAACTCAAAGATCAAAACACAAAGATCAAAACCCAAAGATCAAAACCCAAAGATCAAAACTCAAAGATCAAAACACAAAGATCAAAACCCAAAGATCCAAAACACAAAGATCAAAAACCCAAAGATCAAAAAACTCAAAGATCAAAACACAAAGATCAAAACCCAAAGATCAAAACCCAAAGATCAAAACCCAAAGATCAAAACCCAAAGATCAAAACCCAAAGATCAAAACCCAAAGATCAAAAAACTCAAAGATCAAAACACAAAGATCAAAACCCAAAGATCAAAACCCAAAGATCAAAACACAAAGATCAAAACTCAAAGATCAAAACACAAAGATCAAAAACCCAAAGATCAAAAACCCAAAGATCAAAACACAAAGATCAAAACCCAAAGATCAAAACACAAAGATCAAAACTCAAAGATCAAAACCCAAAGATCAAAACCCAAAGATCAAAACCCAAAGATCAAAACCCAAAGATCAAAACCCAAAGATCAAAACCCAAAGATCAAAACCCAAAGATCAAAAAACTCAAAGATCAAAACCCAAAGATCAAAACCCAAAGATCAAAACCCAAAGATCAAAAAACTCAAAGATCAAAACACAAAGATCAAAACCCAAAGATCAAAACCCAAAGATCAAAACCCAAAGATCCAAAACCCAAAGATCAAAACCCAAAGATCAAAACCCTAAGATCCAAAACACAAAGATCAAAACCCAAAGATCAAAACCCAAAGATCCAAAACACAAAGATCAAAACCCAAAGATCAAAACCCAAAGATCAAAACTCAAAGATCAAAACACAAAGATCAAAACCCAAAGATCCAAAACCCAAAGATCAAAACCCAAAGATCAAAACCCAAAGATCAAAACCCAAAGATCAAAACCCAAAGATCAAAACCCAAAGATCAAAACTCAAAGATCAAAACACAAAGATCAAAACCCAAAGATCCAAAACCCAAAGATCAAAACTCAAAGATCAAAACACAAAGATCAAAACCCAAAGATCAAAACCCAAAGATCAAAACCCAAAGATCAAAACCCAAAGATCAAAACCCAAAGATCAAAAACCCAAAGATCAAAACCCAAAGATCAAAAACCCAAAGATCCAAAACCCAAAGATCAAAAACCCAAAGATCAAAAACCCAAAGATCAAAACCCAAAGATCAAAAACCCAAAGATCCAAAACCCAAAGATCAAAAACCCAAAGATCAAAAACCCAAAGATCAAAACCCAAAGATCAAAACCCAAAGATCAAAAAACCCAAAGATCAAAACCCAAAGATCAAAACCCAAAGATCAAAACCCAAAGATCCAAAACCCAAAGATCAAAACCCAAAGATCAAAACCCAAAGATCAAAACCCAAAGATCAAAACCCAAAGATCAAAACCCAAAGATCAAAAACCCAAAGATCAAAACCCAAAGATCAAAAACCCAAAGATCCAAAACCCAAAGATCAAAACCCAAAGATCCAAAACCCAAAGATCAAAACACAAAGATCAAAACCCAAAGATCACAACCCAAAGATCAAAACCCAAAGATCAAAACCCAAAGATCAAAAAACCCAAAGATCAAAACCCAAAGATCAAAACCCAAAGATCAAAAACCCAAAGATCAAAAACCCAAAGATCAAAACCCAAAGATCAAAACCCAAAGATCAAAAAACCCAAAGATCAAAACCCAAAGACCAAAACCCAAAGATCAAAAACCCAAAGATCAAAACCCAAAGATCAAAACCCAAAGATCAAAAAACCCAAAGATCAAAACCCAAAGATCAAAACCCAAAGATCAAAACCCAAAGATCAAAACCCAAAGATCAAAACCCAAAGATCAAAAACCCAAAGATCCAAAACCCAAAGATCAAAAACCCAAAGATCAAAAACCCAAAGATCCAAAACCCAAAGATCAAAAACCCAAAGATCAAAAACCCAAAGATCAAAACCCAAAGATCAAAAAACCCAAAGATCAAAACCCAAAGATCAAAACCCAAAGATCAAAACCCAAAGATCAAAAAACCCAAAGATCAAAAACCCAAAGATCAAAAACCCAAAGATCAAAACCCAAAGATCAAAACCCAAAGATCAAAAAACCCAAAGATCAAAACCCAAAGATCAAAACCCAAAGATCAAAACCCAAAGATCAAAACCCAAAGATCAAAACTCAAAGATCAAAACACAAAGATCAAAACCCAAAGATCCAAAACCCAAAGATCAAAACCCAAAGATCAAAACCCAAAGATCAAAACTCAAAGATCAAAACCCAAAGATCAAAACCCAAAGATCAAAACCCAAAGATCAAAACCCAAAGATCAAAACCCAAAGATCAAAAAACCCAAAGATCAAAAACCCAAAGATCAAAAACCCAAAGATCAAAACCCAAAGATCAAAACCCAAAGATCAAAAAACCCAAAGATCAAAACCCAAAGATCAAAACCCAAAGATCAAAACCCAAAGATCAAAACCCAAAGATCAAAACCCAAAGATCAAAAAACTCAAAGATCAAAACCCAAAGATCAAAAAACTCAAAGATCAAAACACAAAGATCAAAACCCAAAGATCAAAACCCAAAGATCCAAAACCCAAAGATCAAAACCCAAAGATCAAAACCCAAAGATCAAAACCCAAAGATCAAAAAACTCAAAGATCAAAACACAAAGATCAAAACCCAAAGATCAAAACCCAAAGATCAAAACCCAAAGATCAAAAAACTCAAAGATCAAAACCCAAAGATCAAAACCCAAAGATCAAAACCCAAAGATCAAAAAACTCAAAGATCAAAACACAAAGATCAAAACCCAAAGATCAAAACCCAAAGATCAAAACCCAAAGATCCAAAACCCAAAGATCAAAACCCAAAGATCAAAACCCAAAGATCAAAACACAAAGATCAAAACCCAAAGATCAAAACCCAAAGATCAAAACCCAAAGATCAAAACCCAAAGATCAAAACCCAAAGATCAAAACCCAAAGATGAAAAACCCAAAGATCCAAAACCCAAAGATCAAAACTCAAAGATCAAAACACAAAGATCAAAACCCAAAGATCCAAAACCCAAAGATCAAAACCCAAAGACCAAAACCCAAAGATCAAAACCCAAAGATCAAAACCCAAAGATCAAAACCCAAAGATCAAAACTCAAAGATCAAAACCCAAAGATCAAAACCCAAAGATCAAAACCCAAAGATCAAAACCCAAAGATCAAAACCCAAAGATCAAAACCCAAAGATCAAAACCCAAAGATCAAAACCCAAAGATCAAAACCCAAAGATCAAAACCCAAAGATGAAAAACCCAAAGATCCAAAACCCAAAGATCAAAACTCAAAGATCAAAACCCAAAGATCAAAACCCAAAGATCAAAACCCAAAGACCAAAACCCAAAGATCAAAACTCAAAGATCAAAACCCAAAGATCAAAACCCAAAGATCAAAACCCAAAGATGAAAAACCCAAAGATCCAAAACCCAAAGATCAAAACTCAAAGATCAAAACCCAAAGATCAAAACCCAAAGATCAAAACCCAAAGACCAAAACCCAAAGATCAAAACTCAAAGATCAAAACCCAAAGACCAAAACCCAAAGATCAAAACCCAAAGATCAAAACTCAAAGATCAAAACCCAAAGATCAAAACCCAAAGATCAAAACCCAAAGACCAAAACCCAAAGATCAAAAAACTCAAAGATCAAAAACTCAAAGATCAAAACACAAAGATCAAAACCCAAAGATCAAAACCCAAAGATCAAAACCCAAAGATCAAAACTCAAAGATCAAAACCCAAAGATCAAAACCCAAAGATCAAAACCCAAAGATCAAAACCCAAAGATCAAAAAACTCAAAGATCAAAAAACTCAAAGATCAAAACCCAAAGATCAAAACCCAAAGATCAAAACCCAAAGATCAAAACCCAAAGATCAAAACCCAAAGATCAAAACCCAAAGATGAAAAACCCAAAGATCCAAAACCCAAAGATCAAAACTCAAAGATCAAAACCCAAAGATCAAAACCCAAAGATCAAAACCCAAAGACCAAAACCCAAAGATCAAAACCCAAAGATCAAAACCCAAAGATCAAAACCCAAAGATCAAAACCCAAAGATCAAAAACACAAAGATCCAAAACCCAAAGATCAAAACCCAAAGATCAAAAACCCAAAGATCAAAAACCCAAAGATCAAAACCCAAAGATCCAAAACCCAAAGATCAAAAACACAAAGATCCAAAACCCAAAGATCAAAACCCAAAGATCAAAACCCAAAGATCCAAAACCCAAAGATCAAAACCCAAAGATCCAAAACCGAAAGATCAAAAACCCAAAGATCAAAAACCCAAAGATCAAAAACCAAAGATCCAAAACCCAAAGATCAAAACCCAAAGATCAAAACCCAAAGATCAAAAAACCCAAAGATCAAAACCCAAAGATCCAAAACACAAAGATCAAAAACACAAAGATCCAAAACCCAAAGATCAAAACCCAAAGATCCAAAACCCAAAGATCAAAACCCAAAGATCCAAAACCCAAAGATCAAAAACCCAAAGATCAAAACCCAAAGATCAAAACCCAAAGATCAAAAACCCAAAGATCCAAAACCCAAAGATCAAAACCCAAAGATCAAAACCCAAAGATCCAAAACCCAAAGATCAAAAACCCAAAGATCAAAACCCAAAGATCAAAACCCAAAGATCAAAAACCCAAAGATCCAAAACCCAAAGATCAAAACCCAAAGATCAAAACCCAAAGATCAAAAACACAAAGATCAAAAACCAAAGATCAAAAACCCAAAGATCAAAACCCAAAGATCAAAAACACAAAGATCAAAACACAAAGATCCAAAACACAAAGATCAAAAACCCAAAGATCAAAAACACAAAGATCAAAAACCCAAAGATCAAAACCCAAAGATCAAAAACCCAAAGATCCAAAACCCAAAGATCAAAACCCAAAGATCAAAAACCCAAAGATCAAAACCCAAAGATCAAAACCCAAAGATCAAAAAACCCAAAGATCAAAACCCAAAGATCAAAACCCAAAGATCAAAACCCAAAGATCAAAACCCAAAGATCAAAACCCAAAGATCAAAAACCCAAAGATCCAAAACCCAAAGATCAAAAACCCAAAGATCAAAAACCCAAAGATCAAAACCCAAAGATCAAAAACCCAAAGATCAAAACCCAAAGATCAAAAACCCAAAGATCCAAAACCCAAAGATCAAAAACCCAAAGATCAAAAACCCAAAGATCAAAACCCAAAGATCAAAAACCCAAAGATCCAAAACCCAAAGATCAAAAACCCAAAGATCAAAAACCCAAAGATCAAAACCCAAAGATCCAAAACCCAAAGATCAAAACCCAAAGATCAAAAACCCAAAGATCCAAAATCCAAAGATCAAAAACCCAAAGATCAAAAACCCAAAGATCCAAAACCCAAAGATCAAAAACCCAAAGATCAAAAACCCAAAGATCAAAACCCAAAGATCAAAACCCAAAGATCAAAAAACCCAAAGATCAAAACCCAAAGATCAAAACCCAAAGATCAAAACCCAAAGATCAAAAAACCCAAAGATCAAAAACCCAAAGATCAAAAACCCAAAGATCAAAACCCAAAGATCAAAACCCAAAGATCAAAAAACCCAAAGATCAAAAACCCAAAGATCAAAAACCCAAAGATCAAAACCCAAAGATCAAAACCCAAAGATCAAAACCCAAAGATCCAAAACCCAAAGATCAAAACACAAAGATCAAAACCCAAAGATCAAAAACCCAAAGATCCAAAACCCAAAGATCAAAAACCCAAAGATCAAAAACCCAAAGATCCAAAACCCAAAGATCAAAAACCCAAAGATCAAAAACCCAAAGATCAAAACCCAAAGATCAAAACCCAAAGATCAAAAAACCCAAAGATCAAAACCCAAAGATCAAAACCCAAAGATCCAAAAACTCAAAGATCAAAAACCCAAAGATCAAAACCCAAAGATCAAAAACCCAAAGATCCAAAACCCAAAGATCAAAAACCCAAAGATCAAAACACAAAGATCCAAAACCCAAAGATCAAAACACAAAGATCCAAAACACAAAGATCAAAACCCAAAGATCAAAAACCCAAAGATCCAAAACCCAAAGATCAAAACCCAAAGATCAAAACCCAAAGATCAAAACCCAAAGATCAAAACCCAAAGATCAAAACCCAAAGATCAAAAAACCCAAAGATCAAAACACAAAGATCAAAAACCCAAAGATCAAAACCCAAAGATCAAAACCCAAAGATCAAAACCCAAAGATCAAAACACAAAGATCAAAAACCCAAAGATCAAAACCCAAAGATCAAAACCCAAAGATCAAAACACAAAGATCCAAAACCCAAAGATCAAAACACAAAGATCCAAAACACAAAGATCAAAACCCAAAGATCAAAAACCCAAAGATCCAAAACCCAAAGATCAAAAACCCAAAGATCAAAACCCAAAGATCAAAACCCAAAGATCAAAAACCCAAAGATCCAAAACACAAAGATCAAAAACCCAAAGATCAAAACCCAAAGATCAAAACCCAAAGATCAAAAAACCCAAAGATCAAAACCCAAAGATCAAAACCCAAAGATCAAAAACCCAAAGATCAAAACCCAAAGATCAAAACCCAAAGATCAAAAACCCAAAGATCCAAAACACAAAGATCAAAAACCCAAAGATCAAAACCCAAAGATCAAAACCCAAAGATCAAAAAACCCAAAGATCAAAACCCAAAGATCAAAACCCAAAGATCCAAAACACAAAGATCAAAACCCAAAGATCAAAACCCAAAGATCAAAACCCAAAGATCAAAACACAAAGATCAAAAACCCAAAGATCAAAAACCCAAAGATCAAAACCCAAAGATCAAAACCCAAAGATCAAAACCCAAAGATCAAAACCCAAAGATCAAAAACCCAAAGATCCAAAACCCAAAGATCAAAAACCCAAAGATCAAAACACAAAGATCCAAAACCCAAAGATCAAAACACAAAGATCCAAAACCCAAAGATCAAAACCCAAAGATCAAAACACAAAGATCCAAAACCCAAAGATCAAAACCCAAAGATCAAAAACCCAAAGATCAAAAACCCAAAGATCAAAACCCAAAGATCAAAACCCAAAGATCAAAACACAAAGATCAAAACCCAAAGATCAAAAACCCAAAGATCCAAAACCCAAAGATCAAAAACCCAAAGATCAAAACACAAAGATCCAAAACCCAAAGATCAAAACACAAAGATCCAAAACCCAAAGATCAAAACCCAAAGATCAAAACACAAAGATCCAAAACCCAAAGATCAAAACCCAAAGATCAAAAACCCAAAGATCAAAAACCCAAAGATCAAAACCCAAAGATCAAAACCCAAAGATCAAAACACAAAGATCCAAAACCCAAAGATCAAAACCCAAAGATCAAAAACACAAAGATCAAAACCCAAAGATCAAAACCCAAAGATCAAAACCCAAAGATCCAAAACCCAAAGATCAAAAACCCAAAGATCAAAACCCAAAGATCAAAACCCAAAGATCAAAAACCCAAAGATCCAAAACACAAAGATCAAAAACCCAAAGATCAAAACCCAAAGATCAAAACCCAAAGATCAAAAAACCCAAAGGTCAAAACCCAAAGATCAAAACCCAAAGATCAAAACCCAAAGATCAAAACCCAAAGATCAAAGACCCAAAGATCCAAAACCCAAAGATCAAAAACCCAAAGATCAAAACACAAAGATCCAAAACCCAAAGATCAAAACACAAAGATCCAAAACCCAAAGATCAAAACCCAAAGATCAAAACACAAAGATCCAAAACCCAAAGATCAAAAACCCAAAGATCAAAACCCAAAGATCAAAACCCAAAGATCAAAACACAAAGATCCAAAACCCAAAGATCAAAACCCAAAGATCAAAACACAAAGATCCAAAACCCAAAGATCAAAAACCCAAAGATCAAAACACAAAGATCCAAAACCCAAAGATCAAAAACCCAAAGATCAAAACCCAAAGATCAAAACCCAAAGATCAAAACCCAAAGATCAAAACCCAAAGATCAAAAAACTCATAGATCAAAACACAAAGATCAAAACCCAAAGATCAAAAACCCAAAGATCAAAACACAAAGATCCAAAACCCAAAGATCAAAACCCAAAGATCAAAACACAAAGATCCAAAACCCAAAGATCAAAAACCCAAAGATCAAAAACCCAAAGATCAAAACCCAAAGATCAAAACCCAAAGATCAAAACCCAAAGATCAAAACCCAAAGATCAAAAACCCAAAGATCCAAAACCCAAAGATCAAAAACCCAAAGATCAAAACACAAAGATCCAAAACCCAAAGATCAAAACACAAAGATCCAAAACCCAAAGATCAAAACCCAAAGATCAAAACACAAAGATCCAAAACCCAAAGATCAAAAACCCAAAGATCAAAACCCAAAGATCAAAACCCAAAGATCAAAAACCCAAAGATCAAAACACAAAGATCAAAACCCAAAGATCAAAACACAAAGATCCAAAACCCAAAGATCAAAACCCAAAGATCAAAAACACAAAGATCAAAACCCAAAGATCAAAACCCAAAGATCAAAACCCAAAGATCAAAGACCCAAAGATCAAAACCCAAAGATCAAAACCCAAAGATCCAAAACACAAAGATCAAAAACCCAAAGATCAAAACCCAAAGATCAAAACCCAAAGATCAAAACCCAAAGATCAAAACCCAAAGATCCAAAACCCAAAGATCAAAACCCAAAGATCAAAACCCAAAGATCAAAAACCCAAAGATCAAAAAACCCAAAGATCAAAAACTCAAAGATCCAAAACCCAAAGATCAAAACCCAAAGAT
Organism: Scyliorhinus torazame; assembly: GCF_047496885.1. Classification (NCBI taxonomy): domain Eukaryota; kingdom Metazoa; phylum Chordata; class Chondrichthyes; order Carcharhiniformes; family Scyliorhinidae; genus Scyliorhinus; species Scyliorhinus torazame. The sequence goes on along the minus strand of NC_092733.1, from coordinate 34,592,995 downwards.
CAAAACCCAAAGATCAAAACCCAAAGATCAAAAACCCAAAGATCAAAACCCAAAGATCAAAAACCCAAAGATCCAAAACCCAAAGATCAAAACCCAAAGATCAAAAAACCCAAAGATCAAAACCCAAAGATCCAAAACCCAAAGATCAAAACCCAAAGATCAAAACCCAAAGATCAAAACCCAAAGATCAAAAACCCAAAGATCAAAACCCAAAGATCCAAAACCCAAAGATCAAAACACAAAGATCAAAACCCAAAGATCAAAACTCAAAGATCAAAACCCAAAGATCCAAAACCCAAAGATCAAAACACAAAGATCAAAACACAAAGATCAAAACCCAAAGATCAAAACCCAAAGATCAAAAACCCAAAGATCCAAAACCCAAAGATCAAAAACCCAAAGATCAAAAACCCAAAGATCCAAAACCCAAAGATCAAAAACCCAAAGATCAAAAACCCAAAGATCAAAACCCAAAGATCAAAACCCAAAGATCAAAAAACCCAAAGATCAAAACCCAAAGATCAAAACCCAAAGATCAAAACCCAAAGATCAAAAAACCCAAAGATCAAAAACCCAAAGATCAAAAACCCAAAGATCAAAAACCCAAAGATCAAAACCCAAAGATCAAAACCCAAAGATCAAAAAACCCAAAGATCAAAACCCAAAGATCAAAACCCAAAGATCCAAAACCCAAAGATCAAAACCCAAAGATCAAAAAACCCAAAGATCAAAACCCAAAGATCCAAAACCCAAAGATCAAAACCCAAAGATCAAAAACCCAAAGATCAAAACACAAAGATCAAAAACCCAAAGATCAAAACCCAAAGATCAAAACCCAAAGATCAAAACCCAAAGATCAAAACCCAAAGATCAAAACCCAAAGATCAAAACCCAAAGATCAAAACCCAAAGATCAAAACCCAAAGATCAAAACCCAAAGATCAAAACCCAAAGATCAAAAACCCAAAGATCAAAACACAAAGATCAAAAACCCAAAGATCAAAACCCAAAGATCAAAACCCAAAGATCAAAACCCAAAGATCAAAACCCAAAGATCAAAACCCAAAGATCAAAACCCAAAGATCAAAACCCAAAGACCAAAACCCAAAGATCAAAACCCAAAGATCAAAACACAAAGATCAAAACCCAAAGATCAAAAAACTCAAAGATACAAAACCCAAAGATCAAAACACAAAGATCAAAACCCAAAGATCAAAAACCAAAGATCAAAAAACTCAAAGATACAAAACCCAAAGATCAAAACACAAAGATCAAAACCCAAAGATCCAAAACCCAAAGATCTAAACACAAAGATCAAAACCCAAAGATCAAAAACCAAAGATCAAAAAACTCAAAGATACAAAACTCAAAGATACAAAACACAAAGATCAAAACCCAAAGATCAAATCCCAAAGATCAAATCCCAAAGATCAAAAAACTCAAAGATACAAAACTCAAAGATACAAAACACAAAGATCAAAACCCAAAGATCAAATCCCAAAGATCAAAAAACTCAAAGATACAAAACTCAAAGATACAAAACACAAAGATCAAAACCCAAAGATCCAAAACACAAAGATCCAAAACGCAAAGATCAAAACCCAAAGATCAAAAACACAAAGATCCAAAACGCAAAGATCAAATCCCAAAGATCAAAAAACTCAAAGATACAAAACCCAAAGATCAAAACCCAAAGATCAAAAATCCAAAGATCCAAAACACAAAGATCAAAACCCAAAGATCAAAACCCAAAGATCAAAACCCAAAGATCAAAACCCAAAGATCCAAACCCAAAGATCAAAAACCCAAAGATCAAAACCCAAAGATCAAAATCCAAAGATCAAAACCCAAAGATCAAAACCCAAAGATCAAAACCCAAAGATCAAAAACCAAAGATCAAAAAACTCAAAGATACAAAACCCAAAGATCAGAACACAAAGATCAAAACCCAAAGATCAAAAACCAAAGATCAAAAAACTCAAAGATACAAAACCCAAAGATCAAAACCCAAAGATCAAAAACCAAAGATCAAAAAACTCAAAGATACAAAACCCAAAGATCAAAACCCAAAGATCAAAAACCCAAAGATCCAAACCCAAAGATCAAAAACCCAAAGATCAAAACCCAAAGATCAAAACCCAAAGATCAAAAACCAAAGATCAAAAAACTCAAAGATACAAAACCCAAAGATCAAAACACAAAGATCAAAACCCAAAGATCAAAAACCAAAGATCAAAAAACTCAAAGATACAAAACCCAAAGATCAAAACCCAAAGATCAAAAACCAAAGATCAAAAAACTCAAAGATACAAAACCCAAAGATCAAAACACAAAGATCAAAACCCAAAGATCAAAAACCAAAGATCAAAAAACTCAAAGATCAAAAACCCAAAGATCAAAACCCAAAGATCAAAAACCCAAAGATCCAAAACCCAAAGATCAAAAACCCAAAGATCAAAACACAAAGATCCAAAACCCAAAGATCAAAAAACCCAAAGATCAAAACACAAAGATCCAAAACACAAAGATCAAAACCCAAAGATCAAAAACCCAAAGATCCAAAACCCAAAGATCAAAAACCCAAAGATCAAAACCCAAAGATCAAAACCCAAAGATCAAAAACCCAAAGATCAAAACACAAAGATCAAAACCCAAAGATCAAAACACAAAGATCCAAAACCCAAAGATCAAAACACAAAGATCCAAAACACAAAGATCAAAACCCAAAGATCAAAAACCCAAAGATCCAAAACCCAAAGATCAAAAACCCAAAGATCAAAACCCAAAGATCAAAACCCAAAGATCAAAAACCCAAAGATCCAAAACACAAAGATCAAAAACCCAAAGATCAAAACCCAAAGATCAAAACCCAAAGATCAAAAAACCCAAAGATCAAAACCCAAAGATCAAAACCCAAAGATCAAAAACCCAAAGATCAAAACCCAAAGATCAAAACCCAAAGATCAAAAACCCAAAGATCCAAAACACAAAGATCAAAACCCAAAGATCAAAACCCAAAGATCAAAACCCAAAGATCAAAACACAAAGATCAAAAACCCAAAGATCAAAAACCCAAAGATCAAAACCCAAAGATCAAAACACAAAGATCAAAACCCAAAGATCAAAACCCAAAGATCAAAACCCAAAGATCAAAAACCCAAAGATCCAAAACCCAAAGATCAAAAACCCAAAGATCAAAACACAAAGATCCAAAACCCAAAGATCAAAACACAAAGATCCAAAACACAAAGATCAAAACCCAAAGATCAAAAACCCAAAGATCCAAAACCCAAAGATCAAAAACCCAAAGATCAAAACCCAAAGATCAAAACCCAAAGATCAAAAACCCAAAGATCAAAACACAAAGATCAAAACCCAAAGATCAAAACACAAAGATCCAAAACCCAAAGATCAAAACCCAAAGATCAAAAACACAAAGATCAAAACCCAAAGATCAAAACCCAAAGATCAAAAACCCAAAGATCCAAAACCCAAAGATCAAAAACCCAAAGATCAAAACCCAAAGATCAAAACCCAAAGATCAAAAACCCAAAGATCCAAAACACAAAGATCAAAAACCCAAAGATCAAAACCCAAAGATCAAAACCCAAAGATCAAAAAACCCAAAGATCAAAACCCAAAGATCAAAACCCAAAGATCAAAACCCAAAGATCCAAAACCCAAAGATCAAAACCCAAAGATCCAAAACCCAAAGATCAAAACCCAAAGATCAAAAACCCAAAGATCAAAAAACCCAAAGATCAAAAACTCAAAGATCCAAAACCCAAAGATCAAAACCCAAAGATCAAAACCCAAAGATCAAAACCCAAAGATCAAAAACCCAAAGATCAAAACCCAAAGATCAAAAACCCAAAGATCAAAACCCAAAGATCAAAACCCAAAGATCAAAAACCCAAAGATCCAAAACCCAAAGATCAAAAACCCAAAGATCAAAACCCAAAGATCAAAAAACCCAAAGATCAAAACCCAAAGATCAAAACCCAAAGATCCAAAACCCAAAGATCAAAACACAAAGATCAAAACCCAAAGATCAAAAACCCAAAGATCCAAAACCCAAAGATCAAAAACCCAAAGATCAAAAACCCAAAGATCCAAAACCCAAAGATCAAAAACCCAAAGATCAAAAACCCAAAGATCAAAACCCAAAGATCAAAACCCAAAGATCAAAAAACCCAAAGATCAAAACCCAAAGATCAAAACCCAAAGATCAAAACCCAAAGATCAAAAAACCCAAAGATCAAAAACCCAAAGATCAAAAACCCAAAGATCAAAAACCCAAAGATCAAAACCCAAAGATCAAAAACCCAAAGATCAAAACCCAAAGATCAAAACCCAAAGATCAAAAAACCCAAAGATCAAAACCCAAAGATCAAAACCCAAAGATCCAAAACCCAAAGATCAAAACCCAAAGATCAAAAAACCCAAAGATCAAAACCCAAAGATCCAAAACCCAAAGATCAAAACCCAAAGATCAAAACCCAAAGATCCAAAACCCAAAGATCAAAACCCAAAGATCAAAAAACCCAAAGATCAAAACCCAAAGATCAAAAACCCAAAGATCAAAACCCAAAGATCAAAACCCAAAGATCAAAACCCAAAGATCAAAACCCAAAGATCAAAACCCAAAGACCAAAACCCAAAGATCAAAACCCAAAGACCAAAACCCAAAGATCAAAACCCAAAGATCAAAACCCAAAGATCAAAAACCCAAAGATCAAAACCCAAAGACCAAAACCCAAAGATCAAAACCCAAAGATCAAAACCCAAAGATCAAAACCCAAAGATCAAAACCCAAAGACCAAAACCCAAAGATCAAAACCCAAAGATCAAAACACAAAGATCAAAAAACTCAAAGATACAAAACCCAAAGATCAAAACACAAAGATCAAAACCCAAAGATCAAAAACCAAAGATCAAAAAACTCAAAGATACAAAACCCAAAGATCAAAACACAAAGATCAAAACCCAAAGATCCAAAACCCAAAGATCTAAACACAAAGATCAAAACCCAAAGATCAAAAACCAAAGATCAAAAAACTCAAAGATACAAAACTCAAAGATACAAAACACAAAGATCAAAACCCAAAGATCAAATCCCAAAGATCAAATCCCAAAGATCAAAAAACTCAAAGATACAAAACTCAAAGATACAAAACACAAAGATCAAAACCCAAAGATCAAATCCCAAAGATCAAAAAACTCAAAGATACAAAACTCAAAGATACAAAACACAAAGATCAAAACCCAAAGATCCAAAACACAAAGATCCAAAACGCAAAGATCAAAACCCAAAGATCAAAAAACTCAAAGATACAAAACACAAAGATCAAAACCCAAAGATCCAAAACACAAAGATCCAAAACGCAAAGATCAAATCCCAAAGATCAAAAAACTCAAAGATACAAAACCCAAAGATCAAAACCCAAAGATCAAAAATCCAAAGATCCAAAACACAAAGATCAAAACCCAAAGATCAAAACCCAAAGATCAAAACCCAAAGATCAAAACCCAAAGATCCAAACCCAAAGATCAAAAACCCAAAGATCAAAACCCAAAGATCAAAACCCAAAGATCCAAACCCAAAGATCAAAATCCAAAGATCAAAACCCAAAGATCAAAACCCAAAGATCAAAACCCAAAGATCAAAACCCAAAGATCAAAACCCAAAGATCAAAAACCAAAGATCAAAAAACTCAAAGATACAAAACCCAAAGATCAAAACACAAAGATCAAATCCCAAAGATCAAAAACCAAAGATCAAAAAACTCAAAGATACAAAACCCAAAGATCAAAACACAAAGATCAAAACCCAAAGATCCAAAACCCAAAGATCTAAACACAAAGATCAAAACCCAAAGATCAAAAACCAAAGATCAAAAAACTCAAAGATACAAAACACAAAGATCAAAAAACTCAAAGATCAAAACCCAAAGATCCAAAACACAAAGATCCAAAACGCAAAGATCAAAACCCAAAGATCAAATCCCAAAGATCAAAAAACTCAAAGATACAAAACACAAAGATCAAAACCCAAAGATCCAAAACACAAAGATCCAAAACGCAAAGATCAAAACCCAAAGATCAAATCCCAAAGATCAAAAAACTCAAAGATACAAAACTCAAAGATACAAAACACAAAGATCAAAACCCAAAGATCCAAAACACAAAGATCCAAAACGCAAAGATCAAAACCCAAAGATCAAATCCCAAAGATCAAAAAACTCAAAGATACAAAACACAAAGATCAAAACCCAAAGATCAAAAAACCCAAAGATCAAAACCCAAAGATCAAAAAACCCAAAGATCAAAACCCAAAGATCCAAAACCCAAAGATCAAAATCCAAAGATCCAAAACACAAAGATCCAAAACCCAAGGATCAAAACACAAAGATCAAAACCCAAAGATCAAAACCCAAAGATCAAAAACCCAAAGATCAAAACCCAAAGATCAAAACCCAAAGATCAAAACCCAAAGATCAAAAACCCAAAGATCAAAACCCAAAGATCAAAACCCAAAGATCAAAACCCAAAGATCAAAACCCAAAGATCAAAACCCAAAGATCAAAACCCAAAGATCAAAAACCCAAAGATGAAAAACCCAAAGATCAAAACCCAAAGATCAAAAACCCAAAGATCAAAACCCAAAGATCAAAAACACAAAGATCAAAACCCAAAGATCAAAACCCAAAGATCAAAACCCAAAGATCAAAAACCCAAAGATGAAAAACCCAAAGATCAAAACCCAAAGATCAAAAACCCAAAGATCAAAACCCAAAGATCAAAACCCAAAGATCAAAAAACCCAAAGATCAAAACCCAAAGATCCAAAACACAAAGATCCAAAACCCAAAGATCAAAACCCAAAGATCAAAAAACCCAAAGATCAAAACCCAAAGATCAAAACCCAAAGATCAAAACCCAAAGATCAAAACCCAAAGATCCAAAACCCAAAGATCCAAAACGCAAAGATCAAAACCCAAAGATCAAAAAACCCAAAGATCAAAACCCAAAGATCAAAACCCAAAGATCAAAACCCAAAGATCAAAACCCAAAGATCAAAACCCAAAGATCAAAACCCAAAGATCAAAAACCCAAAGATCAAAAACCCAAAGATCAAAACCCAAAGATCAAAACCCAAAGATCCAAACCCAAAGATCAAAACCCAAAGATCAAAACCCAAAGATCAAAACCCAAAGATCAAAACACAAAGATCAAAAAACTCAAAGATACAAAACCCAAAGATCAAAACACAAAGATCAAAACCCAAAGATCAAAAACCAAAGATCAAAAAACTCAAAGATACAAAACCCAAAGATCAAAACACAAAGATCAAAACCCAAAGATCCAAAACCCAAAGATCTAAACACAAAGATCAAAACCCAAAGATCAAAAACCAAAGATCAAAAAACTCAAAGATACAAAACACAAAGATCAAAACCCAAAGATCAAATCCCAAAGATCAAAAAACTCAAAGATACAAAACACAAAGATCAAAACCCAAAGATCAAATCCCAAAGATCAAAAAACTCAAAGATACAAAACACAAAGATCAAAACCCAAAGATCCAAAACCCAAAGATCCAAAACGCAAAGATCAAAACCCAAAGATCAAAAAACCCAAAGATCAAAACCCAAAGATCAAAACCCAAAGATCAAAAAACCCAAAGATCAAAAAACCCAAAGATCAAAACCCAAAGATCCAAAACCCAAAGATCAAAACCCAAAGATCCAAAACACAAAGATCAAAATCCAAAGATCCAAAAACCCAAAGATCCAAAACCCAAGGATCAAAACCCAAAGATCAAAACCCAAAGATCAAAACCAAAAGATCAAAACACAAAGATCAAAACACAAAGATACAAACCCAAAGATACAAAACCCAAAGATACAAAACACAAAGATCAAATCCCAAAGGTCAAAACCCAAAGATCAAAACCGAAAGATTAAAACCCAAAGATCAAAAAACTCAAAGATCAAAACACAAAGATCCAAAACCCAAAGATCAAAACCCAAAGATCCAAAACCCAAAGATGAAAAACCCAAAGATGAAAAACCCAAAGATCCAAAACCCAAAGATGAAAAACACAAAGATCAAATCCCAAAGGTCAAAACCCAAAGATCAAAACCGAAAGATTAAAACCCAAAGATCAAAAAACTCAAAGATCAAAACACAAAGATCCAAAACCCAAAGATCAAAACGCAAAGATCAAAACCCAAAGATCAAAACCCAAAGATCAAAACCCAAAGATCAAAACCCAAAGATCAAAACCCAAAGATCAAAATCCAAAGATCAAAACCCAAAGATCAAAACCCAAAGATCAAAACCCAAAGATCAAAACCCAAAGATCAAAACCCAAAGATCAAAACCCAAAGATCAAAACCCAAAGATCAAAACCCAAAGATCAAAACCCAAAGATGAAAAACCCAAAGATCCAAAACCCAAAGATCAAAACCCAAAGATCAAAACCCAAAGATCAAAACCCAAAGATCAAAAAACCCAAAGATCAAAACCCAAAGATCAAAACCCAAAGATCCAAAACCCAAAGATCAAAACCCAAAGATCAAAACCCAAAGATCAAAACCCAAAGATCAAAACCCAAAGATCAAAACCCAAAGATCAAAACTCAAAGATCAAAACACAAAGATCAAAACACAAAGATCAAAAAACTCAAAGATACAAAACACAAAGATCAAAACCCAAAGATCAAAAAACCCAAAGATCAAAACCCAAAGATCAAAACCCAAAGATCAAAAAACCCAAAGATCAAAAAACCCAAAGATCAAAAAACCCAAAGATCCAAACCCAAAGATCAAAACACAAAGATCAAAACCCAAAGATCCAAAACCCAAAGATCAAAACCCAAAGATCAAAACACAAAGATCAAAAAACTCAAAGATACAAAACACAAAGATCAAAACCCAAAGACCAAAACCCAAAGATCAAAACCCAAAGATCAAAACCCAAAGATCAAAACCCAAAGATCAAAACCCAAAGATCAAAACACAAAGATCAAAAAACTCAAAGATACAAAACACAAAGATCAAAACCCAAAGATCCAAAACACAAAGATCAAAACACAAAGATCAAAACCCAAAGATCAAAAAACCCAAAGATCAAAACCCAAAGATCAAAACCCAAAGATCAAAAAACCCAAAGATCAAAACCCAAAGATCAAAACCCAAAGATCAAAACCCAAAGATCAAAACCCAAAGATCAAAACCCAAAGATCAAAAAACCCAAAGATCAAAAAACCCAAAGATCAAAAAACCCAAAGATCCAAACCCAAAGATCCAAAACCCAAAGATCAAAACCCAAAGATCCAAAACACAAAGATCAAAATCCAAAGATCCAAAAACCCAAAGATCCAAAACCCAAGGATCAAAACACAAAGATCAAAACCCAAAGATCAAAACCAAAAGATCAAAACACAAAGATCAAAACACAAAGATACAAACCCAAAGATACAAAACCCAAAGATACAAAACACAAAGATCAAATCCCAAAGGTCAAAACCCAAAGATCAAAACCGAAAGATTAAAACCCAAAGATCAAAAAACTCAAAGATCAAAACACAAAGATCCAAAACCCAAAGATCAAAACCCAAAGATCCAAAACCCAAAGATGAAAAACCCAAAGATGAAAAACCCAAAGATCCAAAACCCAAAGATGAAAAACACAAAGATCAAATCCCAAAGGTCAAAACCCAAAGATCAAAACCCAAAGATTAAAACCCAAAGATCAAAAAACTCAAAGATCAAAACACAAAGATCAAAACCCAAAGATCAAAACCCAAAGATCAAAACCCAAAGATCCAAAACCCAAAGATCAAAACCCAAAGATCAAAACCCAAAGATCAAAAAACTCAAAGATCAAAACACAAAGATCAAAACCCAAAGATCAAAACCCAAAGATCAAAACCCAAAGATCAAAACCCAAAGATCAAAACCCAAAGATCAAAAAACTCAAAGATCAAAACCCAAAGATCAAAACCCAAAGATCAAAACCCAAAGATCAAAAAACTCAAAGATCAAAACACAAAGATCAAAACCCAAAGATCAAAACCCAAAGATCAAAACCCAAAGATCCAAAACACAAAGATCAAAACACAAAGATCAAAACCCAAAGATCAAAACCCAAAGATCAAAACCCAAAGATCAAAAACCCAAAGATCAAAACCCAAAGATCAAAACTCAAAGATCAAAACCCAAAGATCAAAACCCAAAGATCAAAACCCAAAGATCAAAACCCAAAGATCAAAACACAAAGATCAAAACTCAAAGATCAAAACACAAAGATCAAAAACCCAAAGATCAAAAACCCAAAGATCAAAACACAAAGATCAAAACCCAAAGATCAAAACTCAAAGATCAAAACCCAAAGATCAAAACCCAAAGATCAAAACCCAAAGATCAAAACCCAAAGATCAAAACCCAAAGATCAAAACCCAAAGATCAAAACCCAAAGATCAAAACCCAAAGATCAAAACCCAAAGATCAAAACCCAAAGATCAAAACCCAAAGATCAAAAACCCAAAGATCAAAACCCAAAGATCAAAAACCCAAAGATCCAAAACCCAAAGATCAAAAACCCAAAGATCAAAAACCCAAAGATCAAAACCCAAAGATCAAAAATCCAAAGATCCAAAACCCAAAGATCAAAAACCCAAAGATCAAAAACCCAAAGATCAAAACCCAAAGATCAAAACCCAAAGATCAAAAAACCCAAAGATCAAAACCCAAAGATCAAAACCCAAAGATCCAAAACCCAAAGATCAAAACACAAAGATCAAAACCCAAAGATCAAAACCCAAAGATCAAAACCCAAAGATCAAAACCCAAAGATCAAAACCCAAAGATCAAAACCCAAAGATCAAAAACCCAAAGATCAAAAACCCAAAGATCAAAACCCAAAGATCAAAACCCAAAGATCAAAAAACCCAAAGATCAAAACCCAAAGATCAAAACCCAAAGATCAAAAACCCAAAGATCAAAACCCAAAGATCAAATCCCAAAGATCAAAAAACCCAAAGATCAAAACCCAAAGATCAAAACCCAAAGATCAAAACCCAAAGATCAAAACCCAAAGATCAAAACCCAAAGATCAAAAACCCAAAGATCCAAAACCCAAAGATCAAAAACCCAAAGATCAAAAACCCAAAGATCCAAAACCCAAAGATCAAAAACCCAAAGATCAAAAACCCAAAGATCAAAACCCAAAGATCAAAAAACCCAAAGATCAAAACCCAAAGATCAAAACCCAAAGATCAAAACCCAAAGATCAAAAAACCCAAAGATCAAAACCCAAAGATCAAAACCCAAAGATCAAAACCCAAAGATCAAAACTCAAAGATCAAAACACAAAGATCAAAACCCAAAGATCCAAAACCCAAAGATCAAAACCCAAAGATCAAAACCCAAAGATCAAAACTCAAAGATCAAAAAACCCAAAGATCAAAACCCAAAGATCAAAAACCCAAAGATCAAAACCCAAAGATCAAAACCCAAAGATCAAAACCCAAAGATCAAAACCCAAAGATCAAAACCCAAAGATCAAAACCCAAAGATCAAAAAACCCAAAGATCAAAACCCAAAGATCAAAACCCAAAGATCAAAACCCAAAGATCAAAACCCAAAGATCAAAACCCAAAGATCAAAAAACTCAAAGATCAAAACCCAAAGATCAAAAAACTCAAAGATCAAAACACAAAGATCAAAACCCAAAGATCAAAACCCAAAGATCCAAAACCCAAAGATCAAAACCCAAAGATCAAAAAACTCAAAGATCAAAACCCAAAGATCAAAACCCAAAGATCCAAAACCCAAAGATCAAAACCCAAAGATCAAAACCCAAAGATCAAAACCCAAAGATCAAAAAACTCAAAGATCAAAACACAAAGATCAAAACCCAAAGATCAAAACCCAAAGATCAAAACCCAAAGATCAAAAAACTCAAAGATCAAAACCCAAAGATCAAAACCCAAAGATCAAAACCCAAAGATCAAAAAACTCAAAGATCAAAACACAAAGATCAAAACCCAAAGATCAAAACCCAAAGATCAAAACCCAAAGATCCAAAACCCAAAGATCAAAACCCAAAGATCAAAACCCAAAGATCAAAACACAAAGATCAAAACCCAAAGATCAAAACCCAAAGATCAAAACCCAAAGATCAAAACCCAAAGATCAAAACCCAAAGATCAAAACCCAAAGATGAAAAACCCAAAGATCCAAAACCCAAAGATCAAAACTCAAAGATCAAAACACAAAGATCAAAACCCAAAGATCCAAAACCCAAAGATCAAAACCCAAAGATCAAAACCCAAAGATCAAAACCCAAAGATCAAAACCCAAAGATCAAAACCCAAAGATCAAAACCCAAAGATCAAAACCCAAAGATCAAAACCCAAAGATCAAAACCCAAAGATGAAAAACCCAAAGATCCAAAACCCAAAGATCAAAACTCAAAGATCAAAACCCAAAGATCAAAACCCAAAGATCAAAACCCAAAGACCAAAACCCAAAGATCAAAACTCAAAGATCAAAACCCAAAGATCAAAACCCAAAGATCAAAACCCAAAGATGAAAAACCCAAAGATCCAAAACCCAAAGATCAAAACTCAAAGATCAAAACCCAAAGATCAAAACCCAAAGATCAAAACCCAAAGACCAAAACCCAAAGATCAAAACTCAAAGATCAAAACCCAAAGATCAAAACCCAAAGATCAAAACCCAAAGATCAAAACTCAAAGATCAAAACCCAAAGATCAAAACCCAAAGATCAAAACCCAAAGACCAAAACCCAAAGATCAAAAAACTCAAAGATCAAAAACCCAAAGATCAAAACCCAAAGATCAAAAAACTCAAAGATCAAAAAACTCAAAGATCAAAACCCAAAGATCAAAACCCAAAGATCAAAACCCAAAGATCAAAACCCAAAGATCAAAACCCAAAGATCAAAACCCAAAGATGAAAAACCCAAAGATCCAAAACCCAAAGATCAAAACTCAAAGATCAAAACCCAAAGATCAAAACCCAAAGATCAAAACCCAAAGACCAAAACCCAAAGATCAAAACCCAAAGATCAAAACCCAAAGACCAAAACCCAAAGATCAAAACCCAAAGATCAAAACACAAAGACCAAAACCCAAAGATCAAAACCCAAAGATCAAAACCCAAAGATCAAAACCCAAAGATCAAAACCCAAAGATCCAAAACCCAAAGATCCAAACCCAAAGATCAAAACCCAAAGATCCAAAACCCAAAGATCAAAACCCAAAGATCAAAACCCAAAGATCAAAACACAAAGATCAAAACCCAAAGATCAAAACCCAAAGATCCAAAACCCAAAGATCCAAAACCCAAAGATCCAAAACCCAAAGATCCAAAACCCAAAGATCAAAACCCAAAGATCAAAACACAAAGATCAAAACCCAAAGATCAAAACCCAAAGATCAAAACCCAAAGATCAAAACACAAAGACCAAAACCCAAAGATCAAAACCCAAAGATCAAAACCCAAAGATCAAAACCCAAAGATCAAAACCCAAAGATCCAAAACCCAAAGATCCAAACCCAAAGATCAAAACCCAAAGATCCAAAACCCAAAGATCAAAACCCAAAGATCAAAACCCAAAGATCCAAAACCCAAAGATCAAAACCCAAAGATCAAAACCCAAAGATCCAAAACCCAAAGATCCAAACCCAAAGATCAAAACCCAAAGATCAAAACCCAAAGATCAAAACCCAAAGATCAAAACCCAAAGATCAAAACCCAAAGATCAAAACACAAAGATCAAAACCCAAAGATCCAAAACCCAAAGATCAAAACCCAAAGACCAAAACCCAAAGATCAAAACCCAAAGATCAAAACCCAAAGATCAAAACCCAAAGATCAAAACCCAAAGATCAAAACCCAAAGATCCAAAACCCAAAGATGAAAAACCCAAAGATCCAAAACCCAAAGATCAAAACCCAAAGATCAAAACCCAAAGATGAAAAACCCAAAGATCCAAAACCCAAAGATCAAAACCCAAAGATCAAAACACAAAGATCAAAACCCAAAGATCAAAACCCAAAGATCAAAACCCAAAGATCAAAACCCAAAGATCAAAAAACCCAAAGATCCAAAACCCAAAGATCAAAAACACAAAGATCCAAACCCAAAGATCAAAAACACAAAGATCAAAACCCAAAGATCAAAACCCAAAGATCAAAACACAAAGATCAAAACACAAAGATCAAAACCCAAAGATCAAAACCCAAAGATCAAAACCCAAAGATCAAAACTCAAAGATCAAAACACAAAGATCAAAACACAAAGATCAAAACCCAAAGATCAAAACACAAAGATCAAAACTCAAAGATCAAAACACAAAGATCAAAACCCAAAGATCAAAACTCAAAGATCAAAACCCAAAGATCAAAACCCAAAGATCAAAACTCAAAGATCAAAACCCAAAGATCAAAACTCAAAGATCAAAACCCAAAGATCCAAACCCAAAGATCCAAACCCAAAGATCAAAACCCAAAGATCAAAACTCAAAGATCAAAACTCAAAGATCAAAACCCAAAGATCAAAACCCAAAGATCAAAACTCAAAGATCAAAACTCAAAGATCAAAACCCAAAGATCAAAAAACCCAAAGATCAAAACTCAAAGATCCAAAACACAAAGATCAAAACACAAAGATCAAAACCCAAAGATCAAAACTCAAAGATCCAAAACACAAAGATCAAAAATCCCAAAGATCAAAACCCAAAGATCAAAACCCAAAGATCAAAAAACCCAAAGATCAAAACTCAAAGATCAAAACCCAAAGATCAAAACCCAAAGATCAAAACCCAAAGATCAAAACCCAAAGACCAAAACCCAAAGATCAAAACACAAAGATCAAAACCCAAAGATCAAAACCCAAAGACCAAAACCCAAAGATCAAAACCCAAAGATCAAAACTCAAAGATCAAAACACAAAGATCAAAACCCAAAGATCAAAACTCAAAGATCAAAACCCAAAGATCCAAACCCAAAGATCAAAACCCAAAGATCAAAACTCAAAGATCAAAACTCAAAGATCAAAACCCAAAGATCAAAACCCAAAGATCAAAACTCAAAGATCAAAACTCAAAGATCAAAACCCAAAGATCAAAAAACCCAAAGATCAAAACTCAAAGATCCAAAACACAAAGATCAAAACACAAAGATCAAAACCCAAAGATCAAAACTCAAAGATCCAAAACACAAAGATCAAAAATCCCAAAGATCAAAACCCAAAGATCAAAACCCAAAGATCAAAAAACCCAAAGATCAAAACTCAAAGATCAAAACCCAAAGATCAAAACCCAAAGATCAAAACCCAAAGATCAAAACCCAAAGATCAAAACCCAAAGATCAAAACACAAAGATCAAAACTCAAAGATCAAAACCCAAAGATCAAAACTCAAAGATCAAAACCCAAAGATCAAAACTCAAAGATCAAAACTCAAAGATCAAAACCCAAAGATCAAAACTCAAAGATCAAAACCCAAAGATCAAAACTCAAAGATCAAAACCCAAAGATCAAAACCCAAAGATCCAAAACCCAAAGATCAAAACTCAAAGATCAAAACCCAAAGACCAAAACCCAAAGATCAAAACTCAAAGATCAAAACCCAAAGATCAAAACCCAAAGATCAAAACCCAAAGATCAAAACCCAAAGATCAAAACCCAAAGACCAAAACCCAAAGATCAAAACCCAAAGATCAAAACCCAAAGATCAAAACTCAAAGATCAAAACCCAAAGATCAAAAACCCAAAGACCAAAACCCAAAGATCAAAACCCAAAGATCAAAACCCAAAGATCAAAACCCAAAGACCAAAACCCAAAGATCAAAACCCAAAGACCAAAACTCAAAGATCAAAACCCAAAGACCAAAACCCAAAGATCAAAACCCAAAGACCAAAACCCAAAGATCAAAACCCAAAGATCAAAAACCCAAAGATCAAAACCCAAAGATCAAAACCCAAAGACCAAAACTCAAAGATCAAAACCCAAAGACCAAAACCCAAAGATCAAAAACCCAAAGACCAAAACCCAAAGATCAAAACCCAAAGACCAAAACTCAAAGATCAAAACCCAAAGACCAAAACCCAAAGATCAAAACCCAAAGATCAAAAACCCAAAGATCAAAACCCAAAGACCAAAACCCAAAGATCAAAACCCAAAGATCAAAACCCAAAGATCAAAACCCAAAGACCAAAACCCAAAGATCAAAACCCAAAGATCAAAAACCCAAAGATCAAAACCCAAAGACCAAAACCCAAAGATCAAATCCCAAAGATCAAAACCCAAAGACCAAAACTCAAAGATCAAAAACCCAAAGATCAAAAACCCAAAGATCAAAACCCAAAGATCAAAACTCAAAGATCAAAACCCAAAGATCAAAACCCAAAGATCAAAACCCAAAGATCAAAACCCAAAGATCAAAAACCCAAAGATCAAAACCCAAAGATCAAAACTCAAAGATCAAAACCCAAAGATCAAAACCCAAAGATCAAAACCCAAAGATCAAAACCCAAAGATCAAAACACAAAGATCAAAACTCAAAGATCAAAACACAAAGATCAAAAACCCAAAGATCAAAAACCCAAAGATCAAAACACAAAGATCAAAACCCAAAGATCAAAACACAAAGATCAAAACTCAAAGATCAAAACCCAAAGATCAAAACCCAAAGATCAAAACTCAAAGATCAAAACCCAAAGATCAAAACCCAAAGATCAAAACCCAAAGATCAAAACACAAAGATCAAAACTCAAAGATCAAAACACAAAGATCAAAACTCAAAGATCAAAACACAAAGATCAAAACTCAAAGATCAAAACACAAAGATCAAAACCCAAAGATCAAAACTCAAAGATCAAAACCCAAAGATCAAAACCCAAAGATCAAAACCCAAAGATCAAAACACAAAGATCAAAACTCAAAGATCAAAACACAAAGATCAAAACTCAAAGATCAAAACACAAAGATCAAAACTCAAAGATCAAAACTCAAAGATCAAAACCCAAAGATCAAAACACAAAGATCAAAACTCAAAGATCAAAACCCAAAGATCAAAACACAAAGATCAAAACTCAAAGATCAAAACACAAAGATCAAAACACAAAGATCAAAACCCAAAGATCAAAACCCAAAGACCAAAACACAAAGATCAAAACCCAAAGACCAAAACCCAAAGACCAAAACCCAAAGATCAAAACCCAAAGATCAAAACCCAAAGATCCAAAACCCAAAGACCAAAACCCAAAGATCAAAACCCAAAGATCAAAACCCAAAGATCAAAACCCAAAGACCAAAACCCAAAGATCAAAACACAAAGATCCAAAACCCAAAGATCAAAACCCAAAGACCAAAACCCAAAGATCAAAACCCAAAGATCAAAAACCCAAAGATCAAAAACCCAAAGATCAAAAAACCCAAAGATCAAAACTCAAAGATCAAAACCCAAAGATCAAAACCCAAAGATCAAAACCCAAAGATCAAAACTCAAAGATCAAAACCCAAAGATCAAAACCCAAAGATCAAAACCCAAAGATCAAAAACCCAAAGATCAAAAAACCCAAAGATCAAAACTCAAAGATCAAAACCCAAAGATCAAAACCCAAAGATCAAAACCCAAAGATCAAAACCCAAAGATCAAAACCCAAAGATCAAAACTCAAAGATCAAAACCCAAAGATCAAAACACAAAGATCAAAACCCAAAGATCAAAACCCAAAGATCAAAACCCAAAGATCAAAACCCAAAGATCCAAAACCCAAAGATCCAAAACACAAAGATCAAAACCCAAAGATCAAAACCCAAAGATCAAAACCCAAAGATGAAAACTCAAAGATCAAAACCCAAAGATCAAAACCCAAAGATCCAAAACACAAAGATCAAAACCCAAAGATCAAAACCCAAAGATCAAAACCCAAAGATCAAAAAACCCAAAGATCAAAACCCAAAGATCCAAAACACAAAGATCAAAACACAAAGATCAAAAACCCAAAGATCAAAACACAAAGATCAAAAAACCCAAAGATCAAAACTCAAAGATCAAAACCCAAAGATCAAAACCCAAAGATCAAAACCCAAAGATCAAAACTCAAAGATCAAAACCCAAAGATCCAAAACTCAAAGATCAAAACCCAAAGATCAAAACCCAAAGATCAAAACCCAAAGATCAAAACCCAAAGATCAAAACCCAAAGATCAAAACCCAAAGATCAAAACCCAAAGATCCAAAACTCAAAGATCAAAACCCAAAGATCAAAACCCAAAGATCAAAACCCAAAGATCAAAACCCAAAGATCCAAAACTCAAAGATCAAAACCCAAAGATCAAAACCCAAAGATCAAAACCCAAAGATCAAAAACCCAAAGATCAAAACTCAAAGATCAAAACCCAAAGATCAAAACCCAAAGATCAAAACCCAAAGATCAAAACCCAAAGATCAAAACCCAAAGATCCAAAACTCAAAGATCAAAACCCAAAGATCAAAACCCAAAGATCCAAAACTCAAAGATCAAAACCCAAAGATCAAAACCCAAAGATCAAAACTCAAAGATCAAAACCCAAAGATCAAAACCCAAAGATCAAAACCCAAAGATCAAAACCCAAAGATCAAAACCCAAAGATCAAAACCCAAAGATCAAAACCCAAAGATCAAAACCCAAAGATCAAAACCCAAAGATCCAAAACTCAAAGATCAAAACCCAAAGATCAAAACCCAAAGATCCAAAACTCAAAGATCAAAACCCAAAGATCAAAACCCAAAGATCAAAACTCAAAGATCAAAACCCAAAGATCAAAACTCAAAGATCAAAACCCAAAGATCAAAACCCAAAGATCAAAACCCAAAGATCAAAACCCAAAGATCCAAAACTCAAAGATCAAAACCCAAAGATCAAAACCCAAAGATCAAAACCCAAAGATCCAAATCCCAAAGATCCAAAACCCAAAGATCAAAACCCAAAGATCCAAAATCCAAAGATCCAAAACACAAAGATCAAAAACCCAAAGATCAAAACCCAAAGATCAAAACCCAAAGATCAAAACCCAAAGATCAAAACCCAAAGATCCAAATCCCAAAGATCCAAAACCCAAAGATCAAAACCCAAAGATCCAAAACACAAAGATCCAAAACCCAAAGATCAAAACCCAAAGATCAAAACCCAAAGATCCAAAACCCAAAGATCAAAAACCCAAAGATCAAAACCCAAAGATCAAAAACCCAAAGATCAAAACCCAAAGATCAAAACCCAAAGATCAAAACCCAAAGATCTAAACCCAAAGATCAAAACCCAAAGATCTAAACCCAAAGATCAAAAACCCAAAGATCAAAACCCAAAGATCCAAAACACAAAGATCCAAAACCCAAAGATCAAAACCCAAAGATCAAAACCCAAAGATCAAAACCCAAAGATCAAAACCCAAAGATCAAAACACAAAGATCCAAAACCCAAAGATCAAAACACAAAGATCAAAACCCAAAGATCAAAACCCAAAGATCCAAATCCCAAAGATCCAAAACCCAAAGATCAAAACTCAAAGATCAAAACCCAAAGATCCAAATCCCAAAGATCAAAAACCCAAAGATCAAAACCCAAAGATCAAAACCCAAAGATCTAAACCCAAAGATCAAAACCCAAAGATCAAAAACCCAAAGATCAAAACCCAAAGATCAAAAAACCCAAAGATCAAAACTCAAAGATCAAAACCCAAAGATCCAAAACCCAAAGATCAAAACTCAAAGATCAAAACCCAAAGATCCAAATCCCAAAGATCAAAAACCCAAAGATCAAAACCCAAAGATCAAAACCCAAAGATCTAAACCCAAAGATCAAATCCCAAAGATCAAAAACCCAAAGATCAAAACCCAAAGATCAAAACCCAAAGATCAAAACCCAAAGATCAAAACACAAAGATCCAAAACCCAAAGATCAAAACCCAAAGATCAAAACCCAAAGATCAAAACTCAAAGATCAAAACCCAAAGATCAAAAAACCCAAAGATCAAAACTCAAAGATCAAAACCCAAAGATCCAAAACCCAAAGATCAAAACTCAAAGATCAAAACCCAAAGATCCAAATCCCAAAGATCAAAGACCCAAAGATCAAAACCCAAAGATCAAAACCCAAAGATCAAAACTCAAAGATCAAAACCCAAAGATCAAAACTCAAAGATCAAAACCCAAAGATCAAAACCCAAAGATCTAAACCCAAAGATCAAAACCCAAAGATCAAAAACCCAAAGATCAAAACCCAAAGATCAAAACCCAAAGATCCAAATCCCAAAGATCAAAGACCCAAAGATCAAAACCCAAAGATCAAAACCCAAAGATCAAAACTCAAAGATCAAAACCCAAAGATCAAAACCCAAAGATCCAAATCCCAAAGATCAAAACCCAAAGATCAAAACTCAAAGATCAAAACCCAAAGATCAAAACTCAAAGATCAAAAACCCAAAGATC
This sequence comes from Scyliorhinus torazame, assembly GCF_047496885.1. NCBI lineage: Eukaryota > Metazoa > Chordata > Chondrichthyes > Carcharhiniformes > Scyliorhinidae > Scyliorhinus > Scyliorhinus torazame. The sequence continues at coordinate 34,572,487 of NC_092733.1, read as the reverse complement.
AAAACCCAAAGATCAAAACCCAAAGATCCAAATCCCAAAGATCAAAACCCAAAGATCAAAACTCAAAGATCCAAATCCCAAAGATCAAAACCCAAAGATCAAAACTCAAAGATCAAAACCCAAAGATCAAAACCCAAAGATCCAAATCCCAAAGATCAAAACCCAAAGATCAAAACTCAAAGATCAAAACCCAAAGATCAAAACCCAAAGATCTAAACCCAAAGATCCAAATCCCAAAGATCAAAACCCAAAGATCAAAACTCAAAGATCAAAACCCAAAGATCAAAACCCAAAGATCTAAACCCAAAGATCAAAACACAAAGATCTAAACCCAAAGATCTAAACCCAAAGATCAAAACCCAAAGATCAAAACCCAAAGATCAAAACCCAAAGATCCAAAACCCAAAGATCCAAAACCCAAAGATGAAAAACCCAAAGATCCAAAACCCAAAGATCAAAACCCAAAGATCAAAACCCAAAGATCCAAAACCCAAAGATCAAAACTCAAAGATCAAAACACAAAGATGAAAAACCCAAAGATCAAAACCCAAAGATCAAAACCCAAAGATGAAAAACCCAAAGATCAAAAACACAAAGATGAAAAACCCAAAGATCAAAACCCAAAGATCAAAACCCAAAGATCAAAAACCCAAAGATCAAAAACACAAAGATGAAAAACCCAAAGATCAAAACTCAAAGATCAAAACACAAAGATGAAAAACCCAAAGATCAAAACTCAAAGATCAAAACCCAAAGATGAAAAACCCAAAGATGAAAAACCCAAAGATCAAAACCCAAAGATGAAAAACCCAAAGATGAAAAACCCAAAGATCCAAAACCCAAAGATCAAAACTCAAAGATCAAAACACAAAGATGAAAAACCCAAAGATCAAAACACAAAGATCAAAACCCAAAGATGAAAAACCCAAAGATCAAAAACACAAAGATGAAAAACCCAAAGATCAAAACTCAAAGATCAAAACACAAAGATGAAAAACCCAAAGATCAAAACTCAAAGATCAAAACTCAAAGATCAAAACACAAAGATGAAAAACCCAAAGATCAAAACACAAAGATCAAAACCCAAAGATCAAAAACCCAAAGATCAAAAACACAAAGATGAAAAACCCAAAGATCAAAACTCAAAGATCAAAACACAAAGATGAAAAACCCAAAGATCAAAACTCAAAGATCAAAACCCAAAGATGAAAAACCCAAAGATGAAAAACCCAAAGATCAAAACCCAAAGATGAAAAACCCAAAGATGAAAAACCCAAAGATCCAAAACCCAAAGATCAAAACTCAAAGATCAAAACACAAAGATGAAAAACCCAAAGATCAAAACACAAAGATCAAAACCCAAAGATGAAAAACCCAAAGATCAAAAACACAAAGATGAAAAACCCAAAGATCAAAACTCAAAGATCAAAACACAAAGATGAAAAACCCAAAGATCAAAACTCAAAGATCAAAACCCAAAGATGAAAAACCCAAAGATGAAAAACCCAAAGATCAAAACCCAAAGATGAAAAACCCAAAGATGAAAAACCCAAAGATCCAAAACCCAAAGATGAAAAACCCAAAGATCCAAAACCCAAAGATACAAAACCCAAAGATCAAAACCCAAAGATCAAAACACAAAGATGAAAAACCCAAAGATCAAAACCCAAAGATGAAAAACCCAAAGATGAAAAACCCAAAGATCAAAACCCAAAGATCAAAACCCAAAGATCAAAAACCCAAAGATCCAAAAACCCAAAGATGAAAAACCCAAAGATCAAAACCCAAAGATGAAAAACCCAAAGATCCAAATCCCAAAGATACAAAACCCAAAGATCAAAACCCAAAGATACAAAACCCAAAGATGAAAAACCCAAAGATCAAAACCCAAAGATCAAAACCCAAATATCAAAAACCCAAAGATCCAAATCCCAAAGATACAAAACCCAAAGATCAAAACCCAAAGATACAAAACCCAAAGATGAAAAACCCAAAGATCAAAACCCAAAGATCAAAACCCAAATATCAAAAACCCAAAGATCCATACCCCAAAGATCGACAACCCAAAGATCCAAAACCCAAAAATCCAATAGCAAAAGATCAAAAACCCTAAGATCCAAGTCCCAAATATTCAAACCCCAAAGATCCAGTACCCCAAAAATCCAAAACCCAACGTTTCAAGCCGCAAGTTCCAAAACACAAAGATCAAAAACCCAAAATTCCAGAACCAAAGATCCAAAAGTCAAAGATCCAGAACTCAAAGTTCCAAAACCCAAGATCCAAACCGAAAGATCCACAACACAAAGATCAATACCCCAAAGATCCAGAACCATAGTTCCAGAACCCAAAGATCAAAAACCCAAAGATCAAAACCCAAAGCTTCAGAACCCAAAGATCAAAAAAACCCAAAGATCCAGAACCATAGATCCAGAACCCAAAGATCCAAGACCCAAAGATGAAAACCAAAAGATCCAACACGAGATCCAAATCACAAAGGTTCACACACTATATATCCAAATCACAAATATTCACACACTCTATAGATCCAAATCACAAAGATCCACAGACACTATAGATCCAAATCGCAAAGATCCACACAAACAGCTGGCTTGGAAAGCAGAACAAGGCCAGCAGGGTGGGTACAATTCACTCGCCGAACAGGCGCCGGAATGTGGCAACTAGGGGCTCATCGCAGTAACTTCATTGAAGCCTACTCGTGACAATAAGCGATTTTCATTTTTCATTTTTTAGGATCCACACACACTATCGATCCAAATCACAAAGATCCACACACACTATAGATCCAAATCACGAAGATCCACACACACTATAGATCCAAATCACAATGATCCACACACACTGTAGATCCAAATCACAAAGATCCACACACACTATAGATCCAAATCACAAAGATCCACACACACCATAGATCCAAATCACAAAGATCCATACACACTATAGATCCAAAACACAAAGATTCACACACACTATCGATCCAAATCACAATGATCCACACACACTATAGATCCAAATCACAAAGATACACACACACTATAGATCCAAATCACAATGATCCACACACACTATAGATCCAAATCACAAAGATCCACACACACCATAGATCCAAATCACAAAGATCCATACACACTATAGATCCAAATCACAAAGATCCACACACACTATAGATCCAAATCACAAAGATCCACACACACCATAGATCCAAATCACAAAGATCCACCCACACTATAGATCCAAATCACAAAGATCCACCCACACTATAGATCCAAATCACAATGGTCCACCCACACTATAGATCCAAATCACAACCTTCCACACACACGATAGATCCAGATCACTAAGATCTACACACACCATAGATCCAAATCACAAAGATCCACCCACACCATAGATCCAAATCACAAAGATCCATACACAATATAGACCCAAATCACATAGATCCACACACATTATAGATCCTAATCATAAAGATCCACACACACTATAGATCCAAATCATGAAGATACACGCACTACAGATCCAAATCACAAAGATCCACACACACTATAGATCCAAATCACAAAGATCCACACACACCATAGATCCAAATCACAAAGATCCATACACACTATAGATCCAAAACACAAAGATTCACACACACTATAGATCCAAATCACAATGATCCACACACACTATAGATCCAAATCACAAAGATACACACACACTATAGATCCAAATCACAATGATCCACACACACTATAGATCCAAATCACAAAGATCCACACACACCATAGATCCAAATCACAAAGATCCATACACGCTATAGATCCAAATCACAAAGATCCACACACACTATAGATCCAAATCACAAAGATCCACACACACCATAGATCCAAATCACAAAGATCCACCCACACTATAGATCCAAATCACAAAGATCCACCCACACTATAGATCCAAATCATAATGGTCCACCCACACTATAGACCCAAATCACAACCTTCCACACACACGATAGATCCAGATCACTAAGATCTACACACACCATAGATCCAAATCACAAAGATCCACCCACACCATAGATCCAAATCACAAAGATCCACCCACACTATAGATCCAAATCACAAAGATCCACCCACACTATAGATCCAAATCACAATGATCCACCCACACTATAGATCCAAATCACAACCTTCCACACACAATATAGATCCAGATCACAAAGATCCATGCACATTATAGATCACAAAGGGGCTTGTTTAGCACAGTGGGCTAAACAGCTGGCTTGGAAAGCAGAACAAGGCCAGCAGCGTGGGTACAATTCACTCCCCGAACAGGCGCCGGGATGTGGCAACTAGGGGCTCATCGCAGTAACTTCATTGAAGCCTACTCGTGACAATAAGCGATTTTCATTTTTCATTTTTCAGGATCCACACACACTATCGATCCAAATCACAAAGATCCATACACAATATAGACCCAAATCACATAGATCCACACACATTATAGATCCTAATCATAAAGATCCACACACACTATAGATCCAAATCATGAAGATACACGCACTACAGATCCAAATCACAAAGATCCACACACACTATAGATCCAAATCACAAAGATCCACACACACCATAGATCCAAATCACAAAGATCCATACACACTATAGATCCAAAACACAAAGATTCACACACACTATAGATCCAAATCACAATGATCCACACACACTATAGATCCAAATCACAAAGATACACACACACTATAGATCCAAATCACAATGATCCACACACACTATAGATCCAAATCACAAAGATCCACACACACCATAGATCCAAATCACAAAGATCCATACACGCTATAGATCCAAATCACAAAGATCCACACACACTATAGATCCAAATCACAAAGATCCACACACACCATAGATCCAAATCACAAAGATCCACCCACACTATATAGATCCAAATCACAAAGATCCACCCACACTATAGATCCAAATCATAATGGTCCACCCACACTATAGACCCAAATCACAACCTTCCACACACACGATAGATCCAGATCACTAAGATCTACACACACCATAGATCCAAATCACAAAGATCCACCCACACCATAGATCCAAATCACAAAGATCCACCCACACTATAGATCCAAATCACAAAGATCCACCCACACTATAGATCCAAATCACAATGATCCACCCACACTATAGATCCAAATCACAACCTTCCACACACAATATAGATCCAGATCACAAAGATCCATGCACATTATAGATCACAAAGGGGCTTGTTTAGCACAGTGGGCTAAACAGCTGGCTTGGAAAGCAGAACAAGGCCAGCAGCGTGGGTACAATTCACTCCCCGAACAGGCGCCGGGATGTGGCAACTAGGGGCTCATCGCAGTAACTTCATTGAAGCCTACTCGTGACAATAAGCGATTTTCATTTTTCATTTTTCAGGATCCACACACACTATCGATCCAAATCACAAAGATCCAAACACACTATAGATCCAAATCACAAAGATCCACACACACTATAGATCCAAATCACAAAGATCCACACACACTATAGATCCAAATCACAAAGACCCACACACACCATAGATCCAAATCACATAGATCTACACACACTACAGATCCAAACCACAAGGATTGACACACACTATATATCCAAATCACAAAGATTCACACACACTATAGATCCAAATCACAAAGATCCACACACACTATAGATCCAAATCACAAAGATCCACACACACTATAGATCCAAATCACAATGATCCACACACGCTATAGATACAAATCACAAAGATACACACACACAATCGATCCAAATCACAAAGGTCCATACACACTATAGATCCAAATCACAAAGATTCACACACACTATAGATCCAAATCACAATGATCCATACACAATATAGACCCAAATCACATAGATCCACACACATTATAGATCCTAATCATAAAGATCCACACACACTATAGATCCAAATCATAAAGATACACGCACTACAGATCCAAATCACAAAGATCCACACACACTATAGATCCAAATCACAAAGATCCACACACACTATAGATCCAAATCACAATGATCCACACACACGATAGATCCAAATCACAATGATCCACACACACGATAGATCCAAATCACAATGATCCACACACACTATAGATCCAAATCACAAAGACACACACACACTATAGATCCAAATCACAAAGATCCACACACACCATAGATCCAAATCACAAAGATCCACCCACACTATAGATCCAAATCACAATGGTCCACCCACACTATAGATCCAAATCACAACCTTCCACACACACGATAGATCCAGATCACTAAGATCCATGCACACTATAGATCACAAAGGGGCTTGTTTAGCACAGTGGGCTAAACATCTGGCTTTGAAAGCAGAACAAGGCCAGCAGCGTGGGTACAATTCACTCCCCGAACAGGTGCCGGAATGTGGCAACTAGGGGCTCATTGCAGTAACTTAATTGAAGCCTACTCGTGACAATAAGCGATTTTCATTTTTCATTTTTCAGGATCCACACACACTATCGATCCATATCACAAAGATCCCCACACACTATATATCCAAATCACAAAGACTCTCACACACTATAGATCCAAATCCCAATGATACACACGCACTATAGATCCAACTCACAAAGGTTGACACACACTATAGATCCAAATCACAATGATTCACACACACTATAGATCCAAATCACAAAGATCCACACACACTATATATCCAAATCACAAAGATTCACACACACTATAGATCCAAATCACAAAGATCCACACACACTATATATCCAAATCACAAAGACTCTCACACACTATAGATCCAAATCACAAAGATCCACACACACTATAGATCCAAATCATAAAGATACACACACTATAGATCCAAACCACAAAGATTGACACACACTATATATCCAAATCACAAAGATTCTCACACACTATAGATCCAAATCACAAAGATCCACACACACTATAGATCCAACTCACAAAGATTGACACACACTATATATCCAAATCACAATGATTCACACACACTATAGATCCAAATCACAAAGATCCACACCCACTATATATCCAAATCACAAAGATCCACATGGGGGGAGCAAAAAAGCTAGACAGGGTTCTAGCGGGGGGGTGGGGAGTGGGGGAAGGGGGGGGGGGGAAAGGGTTGCTGCTGCACTGGCCGAAAGTGAATGGGGCACAGAAGAAGTGGTCGGGACGGGGGTCCCCCCTCTGGGGGACTGGAGGGTGAGGGAGGCATGGACACGGGACTGGCCCAGAAAAGGAGATGGCCAGTCGGCGAGGCGTTGTGGGGGGGGGGGGGGGGGGGGGGGGGGGGGGGGGGGGGGGGTGGGTGGGGGGGGGGGGGGTGAGAGCCCCTCCAATCCGGCTGATAACGTGGAATGTGATGGGCCTGAATGGGCCCGCAAAGTGGGCTCGAGTGTTCGCGCACTTAAAGGGACTGAAGGCGGACGTGGCCATGCTCCAAGAGACATACCTGAAGGTGAGGGACCAGGTCAGGCTAAGAAAGGGATGGGTAGGACAGGTATTCCACTCGGGACTGGACGCGAAGAACAGAGGGGTCGCAATATTGGTGGGAAAGCGGGTGTCATTTGAGGCCATGACTATCGTAGTGAACAATGGAGGGCGATATGTAATGGTGAGCGGTAGGCTGCAAGGGATGTGGGTGGTGTTGGTAAACGTATACGCCCCGAACTGGGATGATGCAGGATTCATGAAGCGCATGTTGGGGCGCATTCCGGACCTGGAGATAGGAGGCCTGATAATGGGAGGAGACTTCAATACAGTGTTGTATCCAGCACTAGACCGCTCCAAATCAAGGACTGGAAAGAGGCCGGCGGCGGCCAAGGTACTTAGGGGGTTTATGGATCAGATGGGGAAGGTGGACCCATGGCGGTTTGCAAGGCCGCAGGCCAGGGAATTTTCTTCCTTCTCCCATGTACACAAAGCCTACTCCCGGATAGATTTCTTTGTTCTGGGTAGGGCTCTCATCCCGAGGGTGGAGGGGAAGGAGTATTCGGCTATAGCCATTTCGGACCATGCCCCGCACTGGGTGGAACTGGAGCTGGGAGAGGAGAGGGCCCAACGCCCGTTGTGGCGGCTGGATGTGGGACTGCTGGCGGACGAGGTGGTGTGGGAAGGTGAGGGGGTGTATCGAAAGGTACTTGGAGGCCAACGACAACGGGGAGGTGCGAGTGGGGGTGGTATGGGAGGCGTTGAAGGCGGTGATCAGGGGAGAGCTAATTTCCATTAAGGCTCATAGGGAGAAGACAGAGGGTATGGAACGGGAGAGGTTAGTGGGGGAGATTTTGAGAGTGGACAGGAGATACACAGAGGCCCCGGAGGAAAGATTACTTGGGGAAAGACGACGGCTCCAGACGGAGTTTGACCTGTTGACCACAGGGAAGGCGGAGGCACAGTGGAGGAAAGCGCCGTGCGGGGGGGGGCGGGGGGGGGGGGGATCTACGAGTATGGGGAAAAGGCTAGTCGGATGCTGGCACACCAGCTCCGTAAGAGGATGGCAGCGAGTGAAATAGGGGGAATCAAAGATGGAAGGGGAGCCAAGGTTCGGAGTGCGACGAAAATAAACAAGGTATTCAAGGCCTTTTATGAAGAGCTGTACAGATCCCAGCCCCCAGTGGGGGAAGAGGGGATGAGACGATTCCTAGATCAGCTGAGATTCCTGAGGGTGGAGCAAGAGGTGGCTGGTTTGGGGGCACCAATTGGGTTGGAGGAGCTGAGCAAGGGTTTGGGGAGCATGCAGGCGGGGAAGGCCCCGGGACCGGACGGATTCCCGGTGGAGTTCTACAGGAAGTACGCAGACCTGTTGGCCCCGCTACTGGTGAGAACCTTTAATGAGGCAAGAGAGGAGGGGACCCTGCCCCCGACAATGTCGGAAGCGACAATTTCTTTGATCCTCAAGCGGGACAAGGACCCACTGCAATGTGGATCGTACAGGCCGATCTCGCTCCTCAATGTGGATGCAAAGTTGCTGGCAAAAGTGCTGGCCACGAGGATCGAGGACTGTGTCCCGGGGGTAATCCACGAGGACCAGACGGGATTTGTAAAGGGCAGGCAACTAAACACCAATGTGCGGCGGCTCTTAAACGTGATAATGATGCCATCGGAGGAGGGAGAGGCGGAGATAGTGGCAGCTATGGACGCGTAGAAGGCCTTTGACCGAGTAGAGTGGGAGTACCTCTGGGAGGTGCTGCGTAGGTTTGGGTTCGGGGTAGGGTTTATCAATTGGGTTAAGCTCCTTTACAGAGCCCCGATGGCGAGTGTAGTGACAAACCGGCGAAGGTCGGAGTACTTTTGACTGTACCGAGGGACGAGGCAGGGGTGCCCCCTGTCCCCCCTGTTGTTCGTATTGGTGATCGAACCATTGGCCATGTCATTGAGGGAGTCTAATAAATGGAGGGGGGTGGTCCGAGGGAGAGAAGAGCATCGGGTGTCGCTATATGCGGATGACCTGTTGCTGTACGTGGCGGATCCAATGGAGGGGATGGTGGAGGTCATGCAGACTCTAAGGGAGTTTGGGGAGTTTTCGGGCTATAAGCTCAATGTAGGGAAGAGTGAGTTCTTTGTATTACAGGCGGGGGACCAAGAAAGAGGGATAGGGGACCTACCGCTGAGGAGGGCGGAGGGGAGCTTTCGGTATCTGGGGATCCAGATAGCCAGGAGTTGGGGGGCCCTACATAAACTGAATCTGACGAGGATGGAGGAGGACTTCAAAAGATGGGACATGTTACCGCTCTCGCTGGCGGGTAGAGTGCAGTCGGTCAAAATGGTGGTCCTTCCGAGGTTTCTGTTTGTGTTTCAGTGCCTTCCCATCGTGAACACTAAGGCCTTTTTTAAGAGAGTAGGCAGGAGTATTATGGGGTTCGTGTGGGCGAAAAGGACCCCGAGAGTAAGGAGAGGGTTCCTGGAACGCAGTAGGGACCGAGGAGGGTTGGCGCTGCCAAACCTGGCGAGCTACTACTGGGCAGCAAATGTGGTGATGATCCGCAAGTGGGTTATGGAGGGAGAGAGGGCAGCATGGAAGAGGATGGAGATGGCGTCCTGTAAAGGAACGCGCCTGGGGGCGTTGGTGACGGCACCGCTGCTGCTCTCGCCGACAAAGTAAACCACGAGCCCTGTGGTGGCGGCAACGCTAAGGATCTGGGGCCAGTGGAGACGGCACCGGGGTACAATGGGAGCATCGGTGTGCTCCCCGATCAGGGGTAACCACCGGTTTGTCCCGGGGAAGATGGACGGGGGGTTCCAGAGCTGGCATCGGGCGGGGATTGGAAGAATGGGGGACCTGTTCATCGACGGGACGTTTGCGAGCCTAGGGGCGCTGGAGGAGAAGTTCGAGTTACCCCCGGGAAATGCCTTGAGATATATGTAGGTGAGGGCTTTTGTGAGGCGACAGGTGAGGGAATTCCCGTTGCTCCCGGCACAAGAAGTTCAAGATGGGGTGATCTCGGGTGTATGGGTCGGGGAGGGCAAGGTGTTGGAAATACACCAGGAGTTGAAAGAAGAGGGGGAAGCGCTGGGAGAAGAGTTAAAGGGTAAATGGGAGGAGGAGCTGGGGGAGGAGATCGAGGAAGGTCTGTGGGCTGATGCCCTAGGTAGGGTTAATTCCTCCTCCTCGTGTGCCAGGCTCAGCCTGATACAATTTAAGGTGGTTCACAGAGCACACTTGATGGGGGGGAGGTTGAGTAGGTTCTTTGGGGTAGAGGACAGATGTGGAAGGTGCTCAGGGAGCCCGGCGAACCATGTCCATATGTTTTGGTCATGCCCGGCACTGGAGGGGTTCTGGAGAGGAGTGGCGGGAGCAATATCTCAGGTGGTGAAAGTCCGGGTCAAGCCAAGCTGGGGGCTAGCAATATTTGGAGTAGTGGACGAACCGGGAGTGCAGGAGGCGAAAGAGGCCGGAATTCTGGATTTTGCGTCCCTAGTAGCCCGGGGAAGGATCTTGCTAATGTGGAAGGAGGCAAAGCCCCCGAGCCTGGAGGCCTGGATAAATGATATGGCTGGGTTCATAAAGTTGGAGAGGATTAAGTTCGCCTTGAGAGGGTCTGTGCAGGGGTTCTACAGGCGGTGGCAACCGTTCCTAGACTATCTCGCGGAGCGTTAGAGGAAGGTCGGTCAGCAGCAGCAGCAACCTTGGGGGGGTGGGGGGTGGAGGGGACGTCCTGGGAGGGGAGGGGAGCGGGGGGGGGGGAAGGGGGGACGGCCTGGGTGGGTGAATGAGCAAGAGATAACATAAAGGGTTGGGGAAACTGGCACGTACGGGTGAGGGCCAGTGTACAAAGCTGTGTAAATATATCATTTTGCCATGTATATATCTTGCTCTGCGCGATTTCTCGTTTTTTTTTTGTTACGAGGGGAGGGGGGTTATTGTTTGTATGGGAGAAAAAGTGTGTTAAAAAACTTTAATAAATATATATATATTTTTTAAAATAAGCGATTTTCATTTTACATTTTTCAAGATCCACACACACTATAGATCCAAATCACAAAGATCCACACACACTATAGATCCAAATCACAAAGATCCACACACACCATAGATCCAAATCACAAAGATCCATACACACTATAGATCCAAATCACAAAGATCCACACACATTATAGATCCAAATCACAAAGGTCCACACACACTATAGATCCAAATCACAAAGATCCACACACACGATAGATCCAAATTCCAAAGATCCACACACACTATAGATCCAAATCACAAAGATCCACACACATTATAGATCCAACTCACAAAGATCCACACACACTATAGATCCGTATCACACAGATCCAAACACACTATAGATCCAAGTCACAAAGATACACACACACTATAGATCCATATCACTAAGATCCACACACACTATAGATCCAAGTCACAAAGATCCACACACTATTGATCCAAATCACATCGATCCAAGTCACAAAGATCCACACACACTATATATCCAAATCACAAAGACCCAAACACACTATATATCCATATCACAAAGATTCACACACACTATAGATCCAAATCACAAACATACACACACACTATAGATCCGTATCACAAAGATCCAAACACACGATAGATCCAAATCACAAAGAAACACACACTATAGATCCAAATCACAAAGATCCACACACACTATAGATCCAAGTCACAAAGATCCACACACACTACAGATTCAAATCACAAAGATCCCCACACACTATAGATCCAAATCACAAAGATCCACACACACTATAGATCCAAATCACAATGATCCACACACACTATAGACCCAAATCACAAAGATCCATACACACTATATATCCAAATCACAAAGATCCACACACACTATAGATCCAAATCACAAAGATCCACACACACTATAGATCCAAATCACAATGATCCACACACACTATAGACCCAAATCACAAAGATCCATACACACTATAGATCCATATCACAAAGATTCACACACACTATAGACCCAAATCACAATGATCCACACACACTATAGATCCAAATCACAAAGATCCACACACACGATAGATCCAAATCACAAAGATCCACACACACTATAGATCCAAATCACAAAGATCCATAAACAATATAGACCCAAATCACAAAGATCCACACACACTATAGATCAATATCACAAAGATCCACACACACTGTAGATCAAACTCACAATGATCCACACATGCTATAGATACAAATCACAAAGATTCACTCACCCTACAGATCCAAATAACAAAGATCCACACACATTATAGATCCAAATCACATAGATCTACACACTGTAGATTCAAATCATATAGATCAACACACACGATAGATCCAGATCACTAAGATCCATGCACACTATAGATCACAAAGGGGCTTGTTTAGCACAGTGGGCTAAACAGCTGGCTTGTAAAGCAGAACAAGGCTAGCAGCGTGGGTGCAATTCACTCCCCGAACAGGCACCGGAATGTGGCGACTAGGGGTTTTCGCAGTAACTTCGTTGAAGCCTACTCGTGACAATCAGCGATTTTCATTTTTCAAGATCCACACACACTACAGATCCAAATCACAAAGATCCACACACACTCTAGATCCAAATCACAAAGATCCACACACACTATAGATCCAAATCACAAAGATCCACACACACTATAGATCCAAATCACAAAGATCCACACACACTGTAGATCCAAATCACAAAGATCCACACACACTAGAGATCCAAATCACAAAGATCCACACACACTATAGATCCAAATCACAAAGATCCACACACACTATAGATCCAAATCACAAAGATCCACACACACTATAGATCCAAATCACAAAGATCCACACACACTAGAGATCCAAATCACAAAGATTCACACACACTATAGATCCAAATCACAAAGATCCACACACACTATAGATCCAAATCACAAAGATCCACACACACTATAGATCCAAATCACAAAGATCCACACACACTATAGATCCAACTCACAAAGATCCACACACACTGTAGATCCAAATCACATAGATCCACACACACTATAGATTCAAATCACAAAGATCCACACACACTATAGATCCAAATCACAAAGATCGACACACACTATAGCTCCAAATCACAAAGATTTACACACACTATAGATCCAAATCACAAAGATCCACACACACTGCAGATCCAAATCACATAGATCCACACACACTATCGATCCAAATCACAAAGATCCACACACACGATTGATCCAAATCACAAAGATCCACACACACTATAGATCCAAATCACAAAGATCCACACACAATATAGACCCAAATCACAAAGATTATTACACAATATAGACACAAATCACAAAGATCCATACGCACTATAGATCCAACTCACAAAGATTCACAGACTATAGAACCAAATCAAAAAGATCCACACACACTATAGATCAATATCACAAAGATCCTCACACACTGTAGATCCAACTCACAATGATCCACACACACTCTAGATCCAAATCACAAAGATCCACACAAACTGTAGATCCAAATCACAAAAATCCACACACACTATAGACCCAAATCACAAAGATCCATACACACTATATATCCAAATCACAAAGATTATTACACACTATAGATCCAAATCACAAAGATCCACACACAATACAGATCCAAATCACATAGGTCCACACACACTAATAATCCAAATCACAAAGATCCACACACACTATAGATCCAAATCACAAAGATCCACACACATTATAGATCCAAATCACAAAGATCCACACACATTATAGATCCAAATCACAAAGATCCACACACACTATAGATCCAAATCACAAAGATCCACACACACGATAGATCCAAACCACAAAGATCCACACACACTATAGATCCAAATCACAAAGATCCACACACATTATAGATCCAACTCACAAAGATCCACACACACTATAGATCCGTATCACACAGATCCAAACACACTATAGATCCAAGTCACAAAGATACACACACACTATAGATCCATATCACTAAGATCCACACACACTATAGATCCAAGTCACAAAGATCCACACACTATTGATCCAAATCACATCGATCCAAGTCACAAAGATCCACACACACTATATATCCAAATCACAAAGACCCAAACACACTATAGATCCATATCACAAAGATTCACACACACTATAGATCCAAATCACAAACATACACACACACTATAGATCCGTATCACAAAGATCCAAACACACGATAGATCCAAATCACAAAGAAACACACACTATAGATCCAAATCACAAAGATCCACACACACTATAGATCCAAGTCACAAAGATCCACACACACTACAGATTCAAATCACAAAGATCCACACACACTATAGATCCAAATCACAAAGATCCACACACACTATAGATCCAAATCACAATGATCCACACACACTATAGACCCAAATCACAAAGATCCATACACACTATATATCCAAATCACAAAGATCCACACACACTATAGATCCAAATCACAAAGATCCACACACACTATAGATCCAAATCACAATGATCCACACACACTATAGACCCAAATCACAAAGATACATACACACTATAGATCCAAATCACAAAGATTCACACACACTATAGACCCAAATCACAATGATCCACACACACTATAGATCCAAATCACAAAGATCCACACACACGATAGATCCAAATCACAAAGATCCACACACACTATAGATCCAAATCACAAAGATCCATAAACAATATAGACCCAAATCACAAAGATCCACACACACTATAGATCAATATCACAAAGATCCACACACACTGTAGATCAAACTCACAATGATCCACACATGCTCTAGATACAAATCACAAAGATTCACTCACCCTACAGATCCAAATAACAAAGATCCACACACATTATAGATCCAAATCACATAGATCTACACACTGTAGATTCAAATCATATAGATCAACACACACGATAGATCCAGATCACTAAGATCCATGCACACTATAGATCACAAAGGGGCTTGTTTAGCACAGTGGGCTAAACAGCTGGCTTGTAAAGCAGAACAAGGCTAGCAGCGTGGGTGCAATTCACTCCCCGAACAGGCACCGGAATGTGGCGACTAGGGGTTTTCGCAGTAACTTCGTTGAAGCCTACTCGTGACAATCAGCGATTTTCATTTTTCAAGATCCACACACACTACAGATCCAAATCACAAAGATCCACACACACTCTAGATCCAAATCACAAAGATCCACACACACTATAGATCCAAATCACAAAGATCCACACACACTATAGATCCAAATCACAAAGATCCACACACACTGTAGATCCAAATCACAAAGATCCACACACACTAGAGATCCAAATCACAAAGATCCACACACACTATAGATCCAAATCACAAAGATCCACACACACTATAGATCCAAATCACAAAGATCCACACACACTAGAGATCCAAATCACAAAGATTCACACACACTATAGATCCAAATCACAAAGATCCACACACACTATAGATCCAAATCACAAAGATCCACACACACTATAGATCCAAATCACAAAGATCCACACACACTATAGATCCAACTCACAAAGATCCACACACACTGTAGATCCAAATCACATAGATCCACACACACTATAGATTCAAATCACAAAGATCCACACACACTATAGATCCAAATCACAAAGATCGACACACACTATAGCTCCAAATCACAAAGATTTACACACACTATAGATCCAAATCACAAAGATCCACACACACTGCAGATCCAAATCACATAGATCCACACACACTATCGATCCAAATCACAAAGATCCACACACACGATTGATCCAAATCACAAAGATCCACACACACTATAGATCCAAATCACAAAGATCCACACACAATATAGACCCAAATCACAAAGATTATTACACAATATAGACACAAATCACAAAGATCCATACGCACTATAGATCCAACTCACAAAGATTCACAGACTATAGAACCAAATCAAAAAGATCCACACACACTATAGATCAATATCACAAAGATCCTCACACACTGTAGATCCAACTCACAATGATCCACACACACTCTAGATCCAAATCACAAAGATCCACACAAACTGTAGATCCAAATCACAAAAATCCACACACACTATAGACCCAAATCACAAAGATCCATACACACTATATATCCAAATCACAAAGATTATTACACACTATAGATCCAAATCACAAAGATCCACACACAATACAGATCCAAATCACATAGGTCCACACACACTAATAATCCAAATCACAAAGATCCACACACACTATAGATCCAAATCACAAAGATCCACACACATTATAGATCCAAATCACAAAGATCCACACACATTATAGATCCAAATCACAAAGATCCACACACACTATAGATCCAAATCACAAAGATCCACACACACGATAGATCCAAATCACAAAGATCCACACACACTATAGATCCAAATCACAAAGATCCACACACATTATAGATCCAACTCACAAAGATCCACACACACTATAGATCCGTATCACACAGATCCAAACACACTATAGATCCAAGTCACAAAGATACACACACACTATAGATCCATATCACTAAGATCCACACACACTATAGATCCAAGTCACAAAGATCCACACACTATTGATCCAAATCACATCGATCCAAGTCACAAAGATCCACACGCACTATATATCCAAATCACAAAGACCCAAACACACTATAGATCCATATCACAAAGATTCACACACACTATAGATCCAAATCACAAACATACACACACACTATAGATCCGTATCACAAAGATCCAAACACACGATAGATCCAAATCACAAAGAAACACACACTATAGATCCAAATCACAAAGATCCACACACACTATAGATCCAAGTCACAAAGATCCACACACACTACAGATTCAAATCACAAAGATCCACACACACTATAGATCCAAATCACAAAGATCCACACACACTATAGATCCAAATCACAATGATCCACACACACTATAGACCCAAATCACAAAGATCCATACACACTATATATCCAAATCACAAAGATCCACACACACTATAGATCCAAATCACAAAGATCCACACACACTATAGATCCAAATCACAATGATCCACACACACTATAGACCCAAATCACAAAGATACATACACACTATAGATCCAAATCACAAAGATTCACACACACTATAGACCCAAATCACAATGATCCACACACACTATAGATCCAAATCACAAAGATCCACACACACGATAGATCCAAATCACAAAGATCCACACACACTATAGATCCAAATCACAAAGATCCATAAACAATATAGACCCAAATCACAAAGATCCACACACACTATAGATCAATATCACAAAGATCCACACACACTGTAGATCAAACTCACAATGATCCACACATGCTATAGATACAAATCACAAAGATTCACTCACCCTACAGATCCAAATAACAAAGATCCACACACATTATAGATCCAAATCACATAGATCTACACACTGTAGATTCAAATCATATAGATCAACACACACGATAGATCCAGATCACTAAGATCCATGCACACTATAGATCACAAAGGGGCTTGTTTAGCACAGTGGGCTAAACAGCTGGCTTGTAAAGCAGAACAAGGCTAGCAGCGTGGGTGCAATTCACTCCCCGAACAGGCACCGGAATGTGGCGACTAGGGGTTTTCGCAGTAACTTCGTTGAAGCCTACTCGTGACAATCAGCGATTTTCATTTTTCAAGATCCACACACACTACAGATCCAAATCACAAAGATCCACAGACACTCTAGATCCAAATCACAAAGATCCACACACACTATAGATCCAAATCACAAAGATCCACACACACTATAGATCCAAATCACAAAGATCCACACACACTATCGATCCAAATCACAAAGATCCACACACACTGTAGATCCAAATCACAAAGATCCACACACACAAGAGATCCAAATCACAAAGATTCACACACACTATAGATCCAAATCACAAAGATCCACACACACTATAGATCCAAATCACAAAGATCTACACACACTATAGATCCAAATCACAAAGATCCACACACACTAGAGATCCAAATCACAAAGATTCACACACACTATAGATCCAAATCACAAAGATCCACACACACTATAGCTCCAAATCACAAAGATTTACACACACTATAGATCCAAATCACAAAGATCCACACACACTGCAGATCCAAATCACATAGATCCACACACACTATCGATCCAAATCACAAAGATCCACACACACTGTAGATCCAAATCACATAGATCCACACACACTATAGATTCAAATCACAAAGATCCACACACACTATAGATCCAAATCACAAAGATCGACACACACTATAGCTCCAAATCACAAAGATTTACACACACTATAGATCCAAATCACAAAGATCCACACACACTGCAGATCCAAATCACATAGATCCACACACACTATCGATCCAAATCACAAAGATCCACACACACTATTGATCCAAATCACAAAGATCCACACACACTATAGATCCAAATCACAAAGTTCCACACACAATATAGACCCAAATCACAAAGATTATTACACAATATAGACACAAATCACAAAGATGCATACGCACTATAGATCCAACTCACAAAGATTCACAGACTATAGAACCAAATCATAAAGATCCACACGCACTATAGATCAATATCACAAAGATCCGCACACACTGTAGATCCAACTCACAATGATCCACACACACTCTAGATCCAAATCACAAAGATCCACACACACTGTAGATCCAAATCACAAAAATCCACACACACTATAGACCCAAATCACAAAGATCCATACACACTATATATCCAAATCACAAAGATTATTACACACTATAGATCCAAATCACAAAGATCCACACACAATACAGATCCAAATCACATAGGTCCACACACACTAATAATCCAAATCACAAAGATCCACACACACCATAGATCCAAATCACAAAGATCCACACACACTACAGATTCAAATCACAAAGATCCACACACACTATAGATCCAAATCACAAAGATCCACACACACTATAGATCCAAATCACAAAGATCCACACACACAAATAATCCAAATCACAAAGATCCGCACACACTGTAGATCCAACTCTCAATGATCCACACACACTATAGATCAATATCACAAAGATCCATACACACTATAGATCCAAATCACAAAGATTCACTCACCCTACAGATCCAAATAATAAATATCCACACACATTATAGATCCAAATCACATAGATCTACACACTGTAGATTCAAATCATATAGATCCACACACACGATAGATACAGATCACAAAGATCCATGCACACTATACATCACAAAGGGGCTTGTTTAGCACTGTGGGCTAAACAGCTGGCTTGTAAAGCAGAACAAGGCTAGCAGCATGGGTACAATTCACTCCCCGAACAGGCACTGGAATGTGGCGACTAGGGGCTTTTCGCAGTAACTTCGTTGAAGCCTACACGTGACAATAAGCGATTTTCATTTTTCATATTTCAAGATCCACACACACTATCGATCCAAATCACAAAGATCCACACACACTATAGATCCAAATCACAAAGATACACACACACTATAGATCCATATCACTAAGATCCACACACACTATAGATCCAAGTCACAAAGATCCACACACTATTGATCCAAATGACATCGATCCAAGTCACAAAGATCCACACACACTATATATCCAAATCACAAAGACCCAAACACACTATAGATCCATATCACAAAGATTCACACACACTATAGATCCAAATCACAAACATACACACACACAATAGATCCGTATCACAAAGATCCAAACACACGATAGATCCAAATCACAAAGAAACACACACTATAGATCCAAATCACAAAGATCCACACACACTATAGATCCAAGTCACAAAGATCCACACACACTACAGATTCAAATCACAAAGATCCACACACAATATAGATCCAAATCACAAAGATCCACACACACTATAGATCCAAATCACAATGATCCACACACACTATAGACCCAAATCACAAAGATCCATACACACTATATATCCAAATCACAAAGATCCACACACACTATAGATCCAAATCACAAAGATCCACACACACTATAGATCCAAATCACAATGATCCACACACACTATAGACCCAAATCACAAAGATCCATACACACTATAGATCCAAATCACAAAGATTCACACACACTATAGACCCAAATCACAATGATCCACACACACTATAGATCCAAATCACAAAGATCCACACACACGATAGATCCAAATCACAAAGATCCACACACACTATAGATCCAAATCACAAAGATCCATAAACAATATAGACCCAAATCACAAAGATCCACACACACTATAGATCAATATCACAAAGATCCACACACACTGTAGATCAAACTCACAATGATCCACACATGCTATAGATCCAAGTCACAAAGATCCACACACACTACAGATTCAAATCACAAAGATCCACACACACTATAGATCCAAATCACAAAGATCCACACACACTATAGATCCAAATCACAATGATCCACACACACTATAGACCCAAATCACAAAGATCCATACACACTATATATCCAAATCACAAAGATCCACACACACTATAGATCCAAATCACAAAGATCCACACACACTATAGATCCAAATCACAATGATCCACACACACTATAGACCATAATCACAAATATCCATACACACTATAGATCCAAATCACAAAGATTCACACACACTATAGACCCAAATCACAATGATCCACACACACTATAGATCCAAATCACAAAGATCCACACACACGATAGATCCAAATCACAAAGATCCACACACACTATAGATCCAAATCACAAAGATCCATAAACAATATAGACCCAAATCACAAAGATCCACACACACTATAGATCAATATCACAAAGATCCACACACACTGTAGATCAAACTCACAATGATCCACACATGCTATAGATACAAATCACAAAGATTCACTCACCCTACAGATCCAAATAACAAAGATCCACACACATTATAGATCCAAATCACATAGATCTACACACTGTAGATTCAAATCATATAGATCAACACACACGATAGATCCAGATCACTAAGATCCATGCACACTATAGATCACAAAGGGGCTTGTTTAGCACAGTGGGCTAAACAGCTGGCTTGTAAAGCAGAACAAGGCTAGCAGCGTGGGTGCAATTCACTCCTCGAACAGGCACCGGAATGTGGCGACTAGGGGTTTTCGCAGTAACTTCGTTGAAGCCTACTCGTGACAATCAGCGATTTTCATTTTTCAAGATCCACACACACTACAGATCCAAATCACAAAGATCCACACACACTCTAGATCCAAATCACAAAGATCCACACACACTATAGATCCAAATCACAAAGATCCACACACACTATAGATCCAAATCACAAAGATCCACACACACTATAGATCCAAATCACAAAGATCCACACACACTGTAGATCCAAATCACAAAGATCCACACACACTAGAGATCCAAATCACAAAGATTCACACACACTATAGATCCAAATCACAAAGATCCACACACACTATAGATCCAAATCACAAAGATCCACACACACTATAGATCCAAATCACAAAGATCCACACACACTAGAGATCCAAAGCACAAAGATTCACACACACTATAGATCCAAATCACAAAGATCCACAGACACTATAGATCCAAATCACAAAGATCCACACACACTATAGATCCAAATCACAAAGATCCACACACACTATAGATCCAACTCACAAAGATCCACACACACTGTAGATCCAAATCACATAGATCCACACACACTATAGATTCAAATCACAAAGATCCACACACACTATAGATCCAAATCACAAAGATCGACACACACTATAGCTCCAAATCACAAAGATTTACACACACTATAGATCCAAATCACAAAGATCCACACACACTGCAGATCCAAATCACATAGATCCACACACACTATCGATCCAAATCACAAAGATCCACACACACTATTGATCCAAATCACAAAGATCCACACACACTATAGATCCAAATCACAAAGATCCACACACAATATAGACCCAAATCACAAAGATTATTACACAATATAGACACAAATCACAAAGATGCATACGCACTATAGATCCAACTCACAAAGATTCACAGACTATAGAACCAAATCAAAAAGATCCACACGCACTATAGATCAATATCACAAAGATCCGCACACACTGTAGATCCAACTCACAATGATCCACACACACTCTAGATCCAAATCACAAAGATCCACACACACTGTAGATCCAAATCACAAAAATCCACACACATTATAGACCCAAATCACAAAGATCCATACACACTATATATCCAAATCACAAAGATTATTACACACTATAGATCCAAATCACAAAGATCCACACACAATACAGATCCAAATCACATAGGTCCACACACACTAATAATCCAAATCACAAAGATCCACACACACCATAGATCCAAATCACAAAGATCCACACACACTACAGATTCAAATCACAAAGATCCACACACACTATAGATCCAAATCACAAAGATCCACACACACTATAGATCCAAATCACAAAGATCCACACACACAAATAATCCAAATCACAAAGATCCGCACACACTGTAGATCCAACTCTCAATGATCCACACACACTATAGATCAATATCACAAAGATCCATACACACTATAGATCCAAATCACAAAGATTCACTCACCCTACAGATCCAAATAATAAATATCCACACACATTATAGATCCAAATCACATAGATCTACACACTGTAGATTCAAATCATATAGATCCACACACACGATAGATACAGATCACAAAGATCCATGCACACTATACATCACAAAGGGGCTTGTTTAGCACTGTGGGCTAAACAGCTGGCTTGTAAAGCAGAACAAGGCTAGCAGCATGGGTACAATTCACTCCCCGAACAGGCACTGGAATGTGGCGACTAGGGGCTTTTCGCAGTAACTTCGTTGAAGCCTACACGTGACAATAAGCGATTTTCATTTTTCATATTTCAAGATCCACACACACTATCGATCCAAATCACAAAGATCCACACACACTATAGATCCAAATCACAAAGATACACACACACTATAGATCCATATCACTAAGATCCACACACACTATAGATCCAAGTCACAAAGATCCACACACTATTGATCCAAATCACATCGATCCAAGTCACAAAGATCCACACACACTATATATCCAAATCACAAAGACCCAAACACACTATAGATCCATATCACAAAGATTCACACACACTATAGATCCAAATCACAAACATACACACACACTATAGGTCCGTATCACAAAGATCCAAACACACGATAGATCCAAATCACAAAGAAACACACACTATAGATCCAAATCACAAAGATCCACACACACTATAGATCCAAGTCACAAAGATCCACACACACTACAGATTCAAATCACAAAGATCCACACACACTATAGATCCAAATCACAAAGATCCACACACACTATAGATCCAAATCACAATGATCCACACACACTATAGACCCAAATCACAAAGATCCATACACACTATATATCCAAATCACAAAGATCCACACACACTATAGATCCAAATCACAAAGATCCACACACACTATAGATCCAAATCACAATGATCCACACACACTATAGACCCAAATCACAAAGATCCATACACACTATAGATCCAAATCACAAAGATTCACACACACTATAGACCCAAATCACAATGATCCACACACACTATAGATCCAAATCACAAAGATCCACACACACGATAGATCCAAATCACAAAGATCCACACACACTATAGATCCAAATCACAAAGATCCATAAACAATATAGACCCAAATCACAAAGATCCACACACACTATAGATCAATATCACAAAGATCCACACACACTGTAGATCAAACTCACAATGATCCACACATGCTACAGATACAAATCACAAAGATTCACTCACCCTACAGATCCAAATAACAAAGATCCACACACATTATAGATCCAAATCACATAGATCTACACACTGTAGATTCAAATCATATAGATCAACACACACGATAGATCTAGATCACTAAGATCCATGCACACTATAGATCACAAAGGGGCTTGTTTAGCACAGTGGGCTAAACAGCTGGCTTGTAAAGCAGAACAAGGCTAGCAGCGTGGGTGCAATTCACTCCCCGAACAGGCACCGGAATGTGGCGACTAGGGGTTTTCCCAGTAACTTCGTTGAAGCCTACTCGTGACAATCAGCGATTTTCATTTTTCAAGATCCACACACACTACAGATCCAAATCACAAAGATCCACACACACTCTAGATCCAAATCACAAAGATCCACACACACTATAGATCCAAATCACAAAGATCCACACACACTATAGATCCAAATCACAAAGATCCACACACACTATAGATCCAAATCACAAAGATCCACACACACTGTAGATCCAAATCACAAAGATCCACACACACTAGAGATCCAAATCACAAAGATTCACACACACTATAGATCCAAATCACAAAGATCCACACACACTATAGATCCAAATCACAAAGATCCACACACACTATAGATCCAAATCACAAAGATCCACACACACTAGAGATCCAAATCACAAAGATTCACACACACTATAGATCCAAATCACAAAGATCCACACACACTATAGATCCAAATCACAAAGATCCACACACACTATAGATCCAAATCACAAAGATCCACACACACTATAGATCCAACTCACAAAGATCCACACACACTGTAGATCCAAATCACATAGATCCACACACACTATAGATTCAAATCACAAAGATCCACACACACTATAGATCCAAATCACAAAGATCGACACACACTATAGCTCCAAATCACAAAGATTTACACACACTATAGATCCAAATCACAAAGATCCACACACACTGTAGATCCAAATCACATAGATCCACACACACTATCGATCCAAATCACAAAGATCCACACACACTATTGATCCAAATCACAAAGATCCACACACACTATAGATCCAAATCACAAAGATCCACACACAATATAGACCCAAATCACAAAGATTATTACACAATATAGACACAAATCACAAAGATGCATACGCACTATAGATCCAACTCACAAAGATTCACAGACTATAGAACCAAATCAAAAAGATCCACACGCACTATAGATCAATATCACAAAGATCCGCACACACTGTAGATCCAACTCACAATGATCCACACACACTCTAGATCCAAATCACAAAGATCCACACACACTGTAGATCCAAATCACAAAAATCCACACACACTATAGACCCAAATCACAAAGATCCATACACACTATATATCCAAATCACAAAGATTATTACACACTATAGATCCAAATCACAAAGATCCACACACAATACAGATCCAAATCACATAGGTCCACACACACTAATAATCCAAATCACAAAGATCCACACACACCATAGATCCAAATCACAAAGATCCACACACACTACAGATTCAAATCACAAAGATCCACACACACTATAGATCCAAATCACAAAGATCCACACACACTATAGATCCAAATCACAAAGATCCACACACACAAATAATCCAAATCACAAAGATCCGCACACACTGTAGATCCAACTCTCAATGATCCACACACACTATAGATCAATATCACAAAGATCCATACACACTATAGATCCAAATCACAAAGATTCACTCACCCTACAGATCCAAATAATAAATATCCACACACATTATAGATCCAAATCACATAGATCTACACACTGTAGATTCAAATCATATAGATCCACACACACGATAGATACAGATCACAAAGATCCATGCACACTATACATCACAAAGGGGCTTGTTTAGCACAGTGGGCTAAACAGCTGGCTTGTAAAGCAGAACAAGGCTAGCAGCATGGGTACAATTCACTCCCCGAACAGGCACTGGAATGTGGCGACTAGGGGCTTTTCGCAGTAAATTCGTTGAAGCCTACACGTGACAATAAGCGATTTTCATTTTTCATATTTCAAGATCCACACACACTATCGATCCAAATCACAAAGATCCACACACACTATAGATCCAAATCACAAAGATCCACACACACTATAGATCCAAATCACATAGATCCACACACACTATAGATCCAAATCACAAAGATCCACACACAATACAGATCCAAATCACATAGGTCCACACACACTAATAATCCAAATCACAAAGATCCACACACACTATAGATCCAAATCACAAAGATCCACACACACTATAGATCCAAATCACAATGATCCACACACACTATAGACCCAAATGACAAAGATCCATACACACTATATATCCAAATCAGAAAGATCCACACACACTATATATCCAAATCACAAAGATTCACACACACTATAGATCCAAGTCACAAAGATCCACACACACTACAGATTCAAATCACAAAGATCCACACACACTATAGATCCAAATCACAAAGATCCACACACACTATAGATCCAAATCACAATGATCCACACACACTATAGACCCAAATCACAAAGATCCATACACACTATATATCCAAATCACAAAGATCCACACACACTATAGATCCAAATCACAAAGATCCACACACACTATAGATCCAAATCACAATGATCCACACACACTATAGACCCAAATCACAAAGATCCATACACACTATAGATCCAAATCACAAAGATTCACACACACTATAGACCCAAATCACAATGATCCACACACACTATAGATCCAAATCACAAAGATCCACACACACGATAGATCCAAATCACAAAGATCCACACACACTATAGATCCAAATCACAAAGATCCATAAACAATATAGACCCAAATCACAAAGATCCACACACACTATAGATCAATATCACAAAGATCCACACACACTGTAGATCAAACTCACAATGATCCACACATGCTATAGATACAAATCACAAAGATTCACTCACCCTACAGATCCAAATAACAAAGATGCACACACATTATAGATCCAAATCACATAGATCTACACACTGTAGATTCAAATCATATAGATCAACACACATGATAGATCCAGATCACTAAGATCCATGCACACTATAGATCACAAAGGGGCTTGTTTAGCACAGTGGGCTAAACAGCTGGCTTGTAAAGCAGAACAAGGCTAGCAGCGTGGGTGCAATTCACTCCCCGAACAGGCACCGGAATGTGGCGACTAGGGGTTTTCCCAGTAACTTCGTTGAAGCCTACTCGTGACAATCAGCGATTTTCATTTTTCAAGATCCACACACACTACAGATCCAAATCACAAAGATCCACACACACTCTAGATCCAAATCACAAAGATCCACACACACTATAGATCCAAATCACAAAGATCCACACACACTATAGATCCAAATCACAAAGATCCACACACACTATAGATCCAAATCACAAAGATCCACACACACTGTAGATCCAAATCACAAAGATCCACACACACTATAGATCCAAATCACAAAGATCCACACACACTATAGATCCAACTCACAAAGATCCACACACACTGTAGATCCAAATCACATAGATCCACACACACTATAGATTCAAATCACAAAGATCCACACACACTATAGATCCAAATCACAAAGATCGACACACACTATAGCTCCAAATCACAAAGATTTACACACACTATAGATCCAAATCACAAAGATCCACACACACTGCAGATCCAAATCACATAGATCCACACACACTATCGATCCAAATCACAAAGATCCACACACACTATTGATCCAAATCACAAAGATCCACACACACTATAGATCCAAATCACAAAGATCCACACACAATATAGACCCAAATCACAAAGATTATTACACAATATAGACACAAATCACAAAGATGCATACGCACTATAGATCCAACTCACAAAGATTCACAGACTATAGATCCAACTCACAATGATCCACACACACTCTAGATCCAAATCACAAAGATCCACACACACTGTAGATCCAAATCACAAAAATCCACACACACTATAGACCCAAATCACAAAGATCCATACACACTATATATCCAAATCACAAAGATTATTACACACTATAGATCCAAATCACAAAGATCCACACACAATACAGATCCAAATCACATAGGTCCACACACACTAATAATCCAAATCACAAAGATCCACACACACCATAGATCCAAATCACAAAGATCCACACACACTACAGATTCAAATCACAAAGATCCACACACACTATAGATCCAAATCACAAAGATCCACACACACTATAGATCCAAATCACAAAGATCCACACACACAAATAATCCAAATCACAAAGATCCGCACACACTGTAGATCCAACTCTCAATGATCCACACACACTATAGATCAATATCACAAAGATCCATACACACTATAGATCCAAATCACAAAGATTCACTCACCCTACAGATCCAAATAATAAATATCCACACACATTATAGATCCAAATCACATAGATCTACACACTGTAGATTCAAATCATATAGATCCACACACACGATAGATACAGATCACAAAGATCCATGCACACTATACATCACAAAGGGGCTTGTTTAGCACAGTGGGCTAAACAGCTGGCTTGTAAAGCAGAACAAGGCTAGCAGCATGGGTACAATTCACTCCCCGAACAGGCACTGGAATGTGGCGACTAGGGGCTTTTCGCAGTAAATTCGTTGAAGCCTACACGTGACAATAAGCGATTTTCATTTTTCATATTTCAAGATCCACACACACTATCGATCCAAATCACAAAGATCCACACACACTATAGATCCAAATCACAAAGATCCACACACACTATAGATCCAAATCACATAGATCCACACACACTATAGATCCAAATCACAAAGATCCACACACAATACAGATCCAAATCACATAGGTCCACACACACTAATAATCCAAATCACAAAGATCCACACACACTATAGATCCAAATCACAAAGATCCACACACACTATAGATCCAAATCACAATGATCCACACACACTTTAGACCCAAATGACAAAGATCCATACACACTATATATCCAAATCAGAAAGATCCACACACACTATATATCCAAATCACAAAGATTCACACACACTATAGATCCAAGTCACAAAGATCCACACACACTACAGATTCAAATCACAAAGATCCACACACACTATAGATCCAAATCACAAAGATCCACACACACTATAGATCCAAATCACAATGATCCACACACACTATAGACCCAAATCACAAAGATCCATACACACTATATATCCAAATCACAAAGATCCACACACACTATAGATCCAAATCACAAAGATCCACACACACTATAGATCCAAATCACAATGATCCACACACACTATAGACCCAAATCACAAAGATCCATACACACTATAGATCCAAATCACAAAGATTCACACACACTATAGACCCAAATCACAATGATCCACACACACTATAGATCCAAATCACAAAGATCCACACACACGATAGATCCAAATCACAAAGATCCACACACACTATAGATCCAAATCACAAAGATCCATAAACAATATAGACCCAAATCACAAAGATCCACACACACTATAGATCAATATCACAAAGATCCACACACACTGTAGATCAAACTCACAATGATCCACACATGCTATAGATACAAATCACAAAGATTCACTCACCCTACAGATCCAAATAACAAAGATCCACACACACGATAGATCCAAATCACAAAGATCCACACACACTATAGATCCAAATCACAAAGATCCATAAACAATATAGACCCAAATCACAAAGATCCACACACACTATAGATCAATATCACAAAGATCCACACACACTATAGATCCAAATCACAAAGATCCATAAACAATATAGACCCAAATCACAAAGATCCACACACACTATAGATCAATATCACAAAGATCCACACACACTGTAGATCAAACTCACAATGATCCACACATGCTACAGATACAAATCACAAAGATTCACTCACCCTACAGATCCAAATAACAAAGATCCACACACATTATAGATCCAAATCACATAGATCTACACACTGTAGATTCAAATCATATAGATCAACACACACGATAGATCTAGATCACTAAGATCCATGCACACTATAGATCACAAAGGGGCTTGTTTAGCACAGTGGGCTAAACAGCTGGCTTGTAAAGCAGAACAAGGCTAGCAGCGTGGGTGCAATTCACTCCCCGAACAGGCACCGGAATGTGGCGACTAGGGGTTTTCCCAGTAACTTCTTTGAAGCCTACTCGTGACAATCAGCGATTTTCATTTTTCAAGATCCACACACACTACAGATCCAAATCACAAAGATCCACACACACTCTAGATCCAAATCACAAAGATCCACACACACTATAGATCCAAATCACAAAGATCCACACACACTATAGATCCAAATCACAAAGATCCACACACACTATAGATCCAAATCACAAAGATCCACACACACTGTAGATCCAAATCACAAAGATCCACACACACTAGAGATCCAAATCACAAAGATTCACACACACTATAGATCCAAATCACAAAGATCCACACACACTATAGATCCAAATCACAAAGATCCACACACACTATAGATCCAAATCACAAAGATCCACACACACTAGAGATCCAAATCACAAAGATTCACACACACTATAGATCCAAATCACAAAGATCCACACACACTATAGATCCAAATCACAAAGATCCACACACACTATAGATCCAAATCACAAAGATCCACACACACTATAGATCCAACTCACAAAGATCCACACACACTGTAGATCCAAATCACATAGATCCACACACACTATAGATTCAAATCACAAAGATCCACACACACTATAGATCCAAATCACAAAGATCGACACACACTATAGCTCCAAATCACAAAGATTTACACACACTATAGATCCAAATCACAAAGATCCACACACACTGTAGATCCAAATCACATAGATCCACACACACTATCGATCCAAATCACAAAGATCCACACACACTATTGATCCAAATCACAAAGATCCACACACACTATAGATCCAAATCACAAAGATCCACACACAATATAGACCCAAATCACAAAGATTATTACACAATATAGACACAAATCACAAAGATGCATACGCACTATAGATCCAACTCACAAAGATTCACAGACTATAGAACCAAATCAAAAAGATCCACACGCACTATAGATCAATATCACAAAGATCCGCACACACTGTAGATCCAACTCACAATGATCCACACACACTCTAGATCCAAATCACAAAGATCCACACACACTGTAGATCCAAATCACAAAAATCCACACACACTATAGACCCAAATCACAAAGATCCATACACACTATATATCCAAATCACAAAGATTATTACACACTATAGATCCAAATCACAAAGATCCACACACAATACAGATCCAAATCACATAGGTCCACACACACTAATAATCCAAATCACAAAGATCCACACACACCATAGATCCAAATCACAAAGATCCACACACACTACAGATTCAAATCACAAAGATCCACACACACTATAGATCCAAATCACAAAGATCCACACACACTATAGATCCAAATCACAAAGATCCACACACACAAATAATCCAAATCACAAAGATCCGCACACACTGTAGATCCAACTCTCAATGATCCACACACACTATAGATCAATATCACAAAGATCCATACACACTATAGATCCAAATCACAAAGATTCACTCACCCTACAGATCCAAATAATAAATATCCACACACATTATAGATCCAAATCACATAGATCTACACACTGTAGATTCAAATCATATAGATCCACACACACGATAGATACAGATCACAAAGATCCATGCACACTATACATCACAAAGGGGCTTGTTTAGCACAGTGGGCTAAACAGCTGGCTTGTAAAGCAGAACAAGGCTAGCAGCATGGGTACAATTCACTCCCCGAACAGGCACTGGAATGTGGCGACTAGGGGCTTTTCGCAGTAAATTCGTTGAAGCCTACACGTGACAATAAGCGATTTTCATTTTTCATATTTCAAGATCCACACACACTATCGATCCAAATCACAAAGATCCACACACACTATAGATCCAAATCACAAAGATCCACACACACTATAGATCCAAATCACATAGATCCACACACACTATAGATCCAAATCACAAAGATCCACACACAATACAGATCCAAATCACATAGGTCCACACACACTAATAATCCAAATCACAAAGATCCACACACACTATAGATCCAAATCACAAAGATCCACACACACTATAGATCCAAATCACAATGATCCACACACACTATAGACCCAAATGACAAAGATCCATACACACTATATATCCAAATCAGAAAGATCCACACACACTATATATCCAAATCACAAAGATTCACACACACTATAGATCCAAGTCACAAAGATCCACACACACTACAGATTCAAATCACAAAGATCCACACACACTATAGATCCAAATCACAAAGATCCACACACACTATAGATCCAAATCACAATGATCCACACACACTATAGACCCAAATCACAAAGATCCATACACACTATATATCCAAATCACAAAGATCCACACACACTATAGATCCAAATCACAAAGATCCACACACACTATAGATCCAAATCACAATGATCCACACACACTATAGACCCAAATCACAAAGATCCATACACACTATAGATCCAAATCACAAAGATTCACACACACTATAGACCCAAATCACAATGATCCACACACACTATAGATCCAAATCACAAAGATCCACACACACGATAGATCCAAATCACAAAGATCCACACACACTATAGATCCAAATCACAAAGATCCATAAACAATATAGACCCAAATCACAAAGATCCACACACACTATAGATCAATATCACAAAGATCCACACACACTGTAGATCAAACTCACAATGATCCACACATGCTATAGATACAAATCACAAAGATTCACTCACCCTACAGATCCAAATAACAAAGATGCACACACATTATAGATCCAAATCACATAGATCTACACACTGTAGATTCAAATCATATAGATCAACACACATGATAGATCCAGATCACTAAGATCCATGCACACTATAGATCACAAAGGGGCTTGTTTAGCACAGTGGGCTAAACAGCTGGCTTGTAAAGCAGAACAAGGCTAGCAGCGTGGGTGCAATTCACTCCCCGAACAGGCACCGGAATGTGGCGACTAGGGGTTTTCCCAGTAACTTCGTTGAAGCCTACTCGTGACAATCAGCGATTTTCATTTTTCAAGATCCACACACACTACAGATCCAAATCACAAAGATCCACACACACTCTAGATCCAAATCACAAAGATCCACACACACTATAGATCCAAATCACAAAGATCCACACACACTATAGATCCAAATCACAAAGATCCACACACACTATAGATCCAAATCACAAAGATCCACACACACTGTAGATCCAAATCACAAAGATCCACACACACTATAGATCCAAATCACAAAGATCCACACACACTATAGATCCAACTCACAAAGATCCACACACACTGTAGATCCAAATCACATAGATCCACACACACTATAGATTCAAATCACAAAGATCCACACACACTATAGATCCAAATCACAAAGATCGACACACACTATAGCTCCAAATCACAAAGATTTACACACACTATAGATCCAAATCACAAAGATCCACACACACTGCAGATCCAAATCACATAGATCCACACACACTATCGATCCAAATCACAAAGATCCACACACACTATTGATCCAAATCACAAAGATCCACACACACTATAGATCCAAATCACAAAGATCCACACACAATATAGACCCAAATCACAAAGATTATTACACAATATAGACACAAATCACAAAGATGCATACGCACTATAGATCCAACTCACAAAGATTCACAGACTATAGATCCAACTCACAATGATCCACACACACTCTAGATCCAAATCACAAAGATCCACACACACTGTAGATCCAAATCACAAAAATCCACACACACTATAGACCCAAATCACAAAGATCCATACACACTATATATCCAAATCACAAAGATTATTACACACTATAGATCCAAATCACAAAGATCCACACACAATACAGATCCAAATCACATAGGTCCACACACACTAATAATCCAAATCACAAAGATCCACACACACCCTAGATCCAAATCACAAAGATCCACACACACTACAGATTCAAATCACAAAGATCCACACACACTATAGATCCAAATCACAAAGATCCACACACACTATAGATCCAAATCACAAAGATCCACACACACAAATAATCCAAATCACAAAGATCCGCACACACTGTAGATCCAACTCTCAATGATCCACACACACTATAGATCAATATCACAAAGATCCATACACACTATAGATCCAAATCACAAAGATTCACTCACCCTACAGATCCAAATAATAAATATCCACACACATTATAGATCCAAATCACATAGATCTACACACTGTAGATTCAAATCATATAGATCCACACACACGATAGATACAGATCACAAAGATCCATGCACACTATACATCACAAAGGGGCTTGTTTAGCACAGTGGGCTAAACAGCTGGCTTGTAAAGCAGAACAAGGCTAGCAGCATGGGTACAATTCACTCCCCGAACAGGCACTGGAATGTGGCGACTAGGGGCTTTTCGCAGTAAATTCGTTGAAGCCTACACGTGACAATAAGCGATTTTCATTTTTCATATTTCAAGATCCACACACACTATCGATCCAAATCACAAAGATCCACACACACTATAGATCCAAATCACAAAGATCCACACACACTATAGATCCAAATCACATAGATCCACACACACTATAGATCCAAATCACAAAGATCCACACACAATACAGATCCAAATCACATAGGTCCACACACACTAATAATCCAAATCACAAAGATCCACACACACTATAGATCCAAATCACAAAGATCCACACACACTATAGATCCAAATCACAATGATCCACACACACTTTAGACCCAAATGACAAAGATCCATACACACTATATATCCAAATCAGAAAGATCCACACACACTATATATCCAAATCACAAAGATTCACACACACTATAGATCCAAGTCACAAAGATCCACACACACTACAGATTCAAATCACAAAGATCCACACACACTATAGATCCAAATCACAAAGATCCACACACACTATAGATCCAAATCACAATGATCCACACACACTATAGACCCAAATCACAAAGATCCATACACACTATATATCCAAATCACAAAGATCCACACACACTATAGATCCAAATCACAAAGATCCACACACACTATAGATCCAAATCACAATGATCCACACACACTATAGACCCAAATCACAAAGATCCATACACACTATAGATCCAAATCACAAAGATTCACACACACTATAGACCCAAATCACAATGATCCACACACACTATAGATCCAAATCACAAAGATCCACACACACGATAGATCCAAATCACAAAGATCCACACACACTATAGATCCAAATCACAAAGATCCATAAACAATATAGACCCAAATCACAAAGATCCACACACACTATAGATCAATATCACAAAGATCCACACACACTGTAGATCAAACTCACAATGATCCACACATGCTATAGATACAAATCACAAAGATTCACTCACCCTACAGATCCAAATAACAAAGATCCACACACATTATAGATCCAAATCACATAGATCTACACACTGTAGATTCAAATCATATAGATCAACACACACGATAGATCCAGATCACTAAGATCCATGCACACTATAGATCACAAAGGGGCTTGTTTAGCACAGTGGGCTAAACAGCTGGCTTGTAAAGCAGAACAAGGCTAGCAGCGTGGGTGCAATTCACTCCCCGAACAGGCACCGGAATGTGGCGACTAGGGGTTTTCGCAGTAACTTCGTTGAAGCCTACTCGTGACAATCAGCGATTTTCATTTTTCAAGATCCACACACACTACAGATCCAAATCACAAAGATCCACACACACTCTAGATCCAAATCACAAAGATCCACACACACTATAGATCCAAATCACAAAGATCCACACACACTATAGATCCAAATCACAAAGATCCACACACACTATAGATCCAAATCACAAAGATCCACACACACTGTAGATCCAAATCACAAAGATCCACACACACTATAGATCCAAATCACAAAGATCCACACACACTATAGATCCAACTCACAAAGATCCACACACACTGTAGATCCAAATCACATAGATCCACACACACTATAGATTCAAATCACAAAGATCCACACACACTATAGATCCAAATCACAAAGATCGACACACACTATAGCTCCAAATCACAAAGATTTACACACACTATAGATCCAAATCACAAAGATCCACACACACTGCAGATCCAAATCACATAGATCCACACACACTATCGATCCAAATCACAAAGATCCACACACACTATTGATCCAAATCACAAAGATCCACACACACTATAGATCCAAATCACAAAGATCCACACACAATATAGACCCAAATCACAAAGATTATTACACAATATAGACACAAATCACAAAGATGCATACGCACTATAGATCCAACTCACAAAGATTCACAGACTATAGAACCAAATCAAAAAGATCCACACGCACTATAGATCAATATCACAAAGATCCGCACACACTGTAGATCCAACTCACAATGATCCACACACACTCTAGATCCAAATCACAAAGATTCACACACACTGTAGATCCAAATCACAAAAATCCACACACACTATAGACCCAAATCACAAAGATCCATACACACTATATATCCAAATCACAAAGATTATTACACACTATAGATCCAAATCACAAAGATCCACACACAATACAGATCCAAATCACATAGGTCCACACACACTAATAATCCAAATCACAAAGATCCACACACACCATAGATCCAAATCACAAAGATCCACACACACTACAGATTCAAATCACAAAGATCCACACACACTATAGATCCAAATCACAAAGATCCACACACACTATAGATCCAAATCACAAAGATCCACACACACAAATAATCCAAATCACAAAGATCCGCACACACTGTAGATCCAACTCTCAATGATCCACACACACTATAGATCAATATCACAAAGATCCATACACACTATAGATCCAAATCACAAAGATTCACTCACCCTACAGATCCAAATAATAAATATCCACACACATTATAGATCCAAATCACATAGATCTACACACTGTAGATTCAAATCATATAGATCCACACACACGATAGATACAGATCACAAAGATCCATGCACACTATACATCACAAAGGGGCTTGTTTAGCACAGTGGGCTAAACAGCTGGCTTGTAAAGCAGAACAAGGCTAGCAGCATGGGTACAATTCACTCCCCGAACAGGCACTGGAATGTGGCGACGAGGGCCTTTTCGCAGTAACTTCGTTGAAGCCTACACGTGACAATAAGCGATTTTCATTTTTCATATTTCAAGATCCACACACACTATCGATCCAAATCACAAAGATCCACACACACTATAGATCCAAATCACAAAGATACACACACACTATAGATCCATATCACTAAGATCCACACACACTATAGATCCAAGTCACAAAGATCCACACACTATTGATCCAAATCACATCGATCCAAGTCACAAAGATCCACACACACTATATATCCAAATCACAAAGACCCAAACACACTATAGATCCATATCACAAAGATTCACACACACTATAGATCCAAATCACAAACATACGCACACACTATAGATCCGTATCACAAAGATCCAAACACACGATAGATCCAAATCACAAAGAAACACACACTATAGATCCAAATCACAAAGATCCACACACACTATAGATCCAAGTCACAAAGATCCACACACACTACAGATTCAAATCACAAAGATCCACACACACTATAGATCCAAATCACAAAGATCCACACACACTATAGATCCAAATCACAATGATCCACACACACTATAGACCCAAATCACAAAGATCCATACACACTATATATCCAAATCACAAAGATCCACACACACTATAGATCCAAATCACAAAGATCCACACACACTATAGATCCAAATCACAATGATCCACACACACTATGGACCCAAATCACAAAGATCCATACACACTATAGATCCAAATCACAAAGATTCACACACACTATAGACCCAAATCACAATGATCCACACACACTATAGATCCAAATCACAAAGATCCACACACACGATAGATCCAAATCACAAAGATCCACACACACTATAGATCCAAATCACAAAGATCCATAAACAATATAGACCCAAATCACAAAGATCCACACACACTATAGATCAATATCACAAAGATCCACACACACTGTAGATCAAACTCACAATGATCCACACATGCTATAGATACAAATCACAAAGATTCACTCACCCTACAGATCCAAATAACAAAGATCCACACACATTATAGATCCAAATCACATAGATCTACACACTGTAGATTCAAATCATATAGATCAACACACACGATAGATCCAGATCACTAAGATCCATGCACACTATAGATCACAAAGGGGCTTGTTTAGCACAGTGGGCTAAACAGCTGGCTTGTAAAGCAGAACAAGGCTAGCAGCGTGGGTGCAATTCACTCCCCGAACAGGCACCGGAATGTGGCGACTAGGGGTTTTCACAGTAACTTCGTTGAAGCCTACTCGTGACAATCAGCGATTTTCATTTTTCAAGATCCACACACACTACAGATCCAAATCACAAAGATCCACACACACTCTAGATCCAAATCACAAAGATCCACACACACTATAGATCCAAATCACAAAGATCCACACACACTATAGATCCAAATCACAAAGATCCACACACACTATAGATCCAAATCACAAAGATCCACACACACTGTAGATCCAAATCACAAAGATCCACACACACTAGAGATCCAAATCACAAAGATTCACACACACTATAGATCCAAATCACAAAGATCCACACACACTATAGATCCAAATCACAAAGATCCACACACACTATAGATCCAAATCACAAAGATCCACACACACTAGAGATCCAAATCACAAATATTCACACACACTATAGATCCAAATCACAAAGATCCACACACACTATAGATCCAAATCACAAAGATCCACACACACTATAGATCCAAATCACAAAGATCCACACACACTATAGATCCAACTCACAAAGATCCACACACACTGTAGATCCAAATCACATAGATCCACACACACTATAGATCCAAATCACAAAGATCGACACACACTATAGCTCCAAATCACAAAGATTTACACACACTATAGATCCAAATCACAAAGATCCACACACACTGCAGATCCAAATCACATAGATCCACACACACTATCGATCCAAATCACAAAGATCCACACACACTATTGATCCAAATCACAAAGATCCACACACACTATAGATCCAAATCACAAAGATCCACACACAATATAGACCCAAATCACAAAGATTATTACACAATATAGACACAAATCACAAAGATGCATACGCACTATAGATCCAACTCACAAAGATTCACAGACTATAGAACCAAATCAAAAAGATCCACACGCACTATAGATCAATATCACAAAGATCCGCACACACTGTAGATCCAACTCACAATGATCCACACACACTCTAGATCCAAATCACAAAGATCCACACACACTGTAGATCCAAATCACAAAAATCCACACACACTATAGACCCAAATCACAAAGATCCATACACACTATATATCCAAATCACAAAGATTATTACACACTATAGATCCAAATCACAAAGATCCACACACAATACAGATCCAAATCACATAGGTCCACACACACTAATAATCCAAATCACAAAGATCCACACACACCATAGATCCAAATCACAAAGATCCACACACACTACAGATTCAAATCACAAAGATCCACACACACTATAGATCCAAATCACAAAGATCCACACACACGATAGATCCAAATCACAAAGATCCACACACACAAATAATCCAAATCACAAAGATCCGCACACACTGTAGATCCAACTCTCAATGATCCACACACACTATAGATCAATATCACAAAGATCCATACACACTATAGATCCAAATCACAAAGATTCACTCACCCTACAGATCCAAATAATAAATATCCACACACATTATAGATCCAAATCACATAGATCTACACACTGTAGATTCAAATCATATAGATCCACACACACAATAGATACAGATCACAAAGATCCATGCACACTATACATCACAAAGGGGCTTGTTTAGCACAGTGGGCTAAACAGCTGGCTTGTAAAGCAGAACAAGGCTAGCAGCATGGGTACAATTCACTCCCCGAACAGGCACTGGAATGTGGCGACTAGGGGCTTTTCGCAGTAACTTCGTTGAAGCCTACACGTGACAATAAGCGATTTTCATTTTTCATATTTCAAGATCCACACACACTATCGATCCAAATCACAAAGATCCACACACACTATAGATCCAAATCACAAAGATCCACACACACTATAGATCCAAATCACATAGATCCACACACACTATAGATCCAAATCACAAAGATCCACACACAATACAGATCCAAATCACATAGGTCCACACACACTAATAATCCAAATCACAAAGATCCACACACACAACAGATCCAAATCACAAA
This sequence comes from Scyliorhinus torazame, assembly GCF_047496885.1. Classification (NCBI taxonomy): domain Eukaryota; kingdom Metazoa; phylum Chordata; class Chondrichthyes; order Carcharhiniformes; family Scyliorhinidae; genus Scyliorhinus; species Scyliorhinus torazame. The sequence goes on along the minus strand of NC_092733.1, from coordinate 34,530,962 downwards.
GATCCACACACACTATAGATCCAAATCACAATGATCCACACACACTATAGACCCAAATGACAAAGATCCATACACACTATATATCCAAATCAGAAAGATCCACACACACTATATATCCAAATCACAAAGATTCACACACACTATAGATCCAAGTCACAAAGATCCACACACACTACAGATTCAAATCACAAAGATCCACACACACTATAGATCCAAATCACAAAGATCCACACACACTATAGATCCAAATCACAATGATCCACACACACTATAGACCCAAATCACAAAGATCCATACACACTATATATCCAAATCACAAAGATCCACACACACTATAGATCCAAATCACAAAGATCCACACACACTTTAGATCCAAATCACAATGATCCACACACACTATAGACCCAAATCACAAAGATCCATACACACTATAGATCCAAATCACAAAGATTCACACACACTATAGACCCAAATCACAATGATCCACACACACTATAGATCCAAATCACAAAGATCCACACACACGATAGATCCAAATCACAAAGATCCACACACACTATAGATCCAAATCACAAAGATCCATAAACAATATAGACCCAAATCACAAAGATCCACACACACTATAGATCAATATCACAAAGATCCACACACACTGTAGATCAAACTCACAATGATCCACACATGCTATAGATACAAATCACAAAGATTCACTCACCCTACAGATCCAAATAACAAAGATCCACACACATTATAGATCCAAATCACATAGATCTACACACTGTAGATTCAAATCATATAGATCAACACACACGATAGATCCAGATCACTAAGATCCATGCACACTATAGATCACAAAGGGGCTTGTTTAGCACAGTGGGCTAAACAGCTGGCTTGTAAAGCAGAACAAGGCTAGCAGCGTGGGTGCAATTCACTCCCCGAACAGGCACCGGAATGTGGCGACTAGGGGTTTTCGCAGTAACTTCGTTGAAGCCTACTCGTGACAATCAGCGATTTTCATTTTTCAAGATCCACACACACTACAGATCCAAATCACAAAGATCCACACACACTCTAGATCCAAATCACAAAGATCCACACACACTATAGATCCAAATCACAAAGATCCACACACACTATAGATCCAAATCACAAAGATCCACACACACTATAGATCCAAATCACAAAGATCCACACACACTGTAGATCCAAATCACAAAGATCCACACACACTAGAGATCCAAATCACAAAGATTCACACACACTATAGATCCAAATCACAAAGATCCACACACACTATAGATCCAAATCACAAAGATCCACACACACTATAGATCCAAATCACAAAGATCCACACACACTAGAGATCCAAATCACAAAGATTCACACACACTATAGATCCAAATCACAAAGATCCACACACACTATAGATCCAAATCACAAAGATCCACACACACTATAGATCCAAATCACAAAGATCCACACACACTATAGATCCAACTCACAAAGATCCACACACACTGTAGATCCAAATCACATAGATCCACACACACTATAGATTCAAATCACAAAGATCCACACACACTATAGATCCAAATCACAAAGATCGACACACACTATAACTCCAAATCACAAAGATTTACACACACTATAGATCCAAATCACAAAGATCCACACACACTGCAGATCCAAATCACATAGATCCACACACACTATTGATCCAAATCACAAAGATCCACACACACTATAGATCCAAATCACAAAGATCCACACACAATATAGACCCAAATCACAAAGATTATTACACAATATAGACACAAATCACAAAGATGCATACGCACTATAGATCCAACTCACAAAGATTCACAGACTATAGAACCAAATCAAAAAGATCCACACACACTATAGATCAATATCACAAAGATCCGCACACACTGTAGATCCAACTCACAATGATCCACACACACTCTAGATCCAAATCACAAAGATCCACACACACTGTAGATCCAAATCACAAAAATCCACACACACTATAGACCCAAATCACAAAGATCCATACACACTATATATCCAAATCACAAAGATTATTACACACTATAGATCCAAATCACAAAGATCCACACACAATACAGATCCAAATCACATAGGTCCACACACACTAATAATCCAAATCACAAAGATCCACACACACCATAGATCCAAATCACAAAGATCCACACACACTACAGATTCAAATCACAAAGATCCACACACACTATAGATCCAAATCACAAAGATCCACACACACTATAGATCCAAATCACAAAGATCCACACACACTAATAATCCAAATCACAAAGATCCGCACACACTGTAGATCCAACTCTCAATGATCCACACACACTATAGATCAATATCACAAAGATCCATACACACTATAGATCCTAATCACAAAGATTCACTCACCCTACAGATCCAAATAATAAATATCCACACACATTATAGATCCAAATCACATAGATCTACACACTGTAGATTCAAATCATATAGATCCACACACACGATAGATACAGATCACAAAGATCCATGCACACTATACATCACAAAGGGGCTTGTTTAGCACAGTGGGCTAAACAGCTGGCTTGTAAAGCAGAACAAGGCTAGCAGCATGGGTACAATTCACTCCCCGAACAGGCACTGGAATGTGGCGACTAGGGGCTTTTCGCAGTAACTTCGTTGAAGCCTACACGTGACAATAAGCGATTTTCATTTTTCATATTTCAAGATCCGCACACACTATCGATCCAAATCACAAAGATCCACACACACTATCGATCCAAATCACAAAGATCCACACACACTATAGATCCAAATCACATAGATCCACACACACTATAGATCCAAATCACAAAGATCCACACACAATACAGATCCAAATCACATAGGTCCACACACACTAATAATCCAAATTACAAAGATCCACACACACTATAGATCCAAATCACAAAGATCCACACACACTATAGATCCAAATCACAATGATCCACACACACTATAGACCCAAATGACAAAGATCCATACACACTATATATCCAAATCAGAAAGACCCACACACACTATATATCCAAATCACAAAGATTCACACACACTATAGATCCAAATCACAATGATCCACACACACTATAGATCCAAATCACAAATATCCACACACACTATAGATCCAAGTCACAAAGATCCACACACACTATAGATCCAAATCACAAAGATCCACACACACTACAGATCTAAATCACAAAGATTCACACAGACTATAGATCCAAATCACAAAGATCGACACACACTACAGATCTAAATCACAAAGATTCACACAGACTATAGATCCAAATCACTAAGATCCACACACACTAGAGATCCAAAATCACAAAGATTCACACACACTATAGATCCAAATCACAAAGATCCATACACAATATATATCCAAATCACAAAGATCCACACACACTATAGATCCAAATCACAAAGATTCACAAACACTATAGATCCAAATCACAAATATCCACACACACTATTGATCCAAATCACAAAGATCCACACACACTGTAGATCCAAATCACAAAGTTCCACACACACTAATGATCCAAATCACAAAGATCCACACACACTGTAGATCCAAATCACAAAGATCCACGCACACTATAGATCCAAACCACAAAGATCCACACACACAATAGATCCAAATCACAAAGATCCACACACACTATAGATCCAAATCACAAAAATCCACACACACTATAGATCCAAATCACAAAGATCCACACACACTATAGGTCCAAATCACATAGATCCACACACACTATAGATCCAAATCACAAAGATCCACACACACTATAGATCCAAATCACAAAGATCCACACACACTAGAGATCCAAATCACAAAGATTCACACACACTATAGATCCAAATCACAAAGATCCATGCACACTATAGATCCAAATCACAAAGATGCACACACACTATAGATCCAAATCACAAAGATCCACACACACTATAGATCCAAATCACAAAGATCCACACACACTATAGATCCAAATCACAAAGATCCACACACACTATAGATCCAAATCACAAAGATCCACACACACTATAGATCCAAATCACAAAGATCCACACACACTGTGGATCCAAATCACAAAGATCCACACACAATATAGATCCAAATCATAAAGATCCACACACACTGTAGATCCAAATCACAAAGATCCACACACACTATAGATCCAAATCACAAAGTTCCACACACACTATAGATCCGAACCACAAAGATCCACACACACTATAGATCCGTATCACAAAGATCCACACACACTATGGATCCAAATCACAAAGATCCACACACACTATAGATCCAAATCACAAAGATCCACACACACTATAGATCCAAATCACAAAGATACACACACACTATAGATCCAAATCACATTGATCCACACACACTATAGATCCAAATCACAAAGATCCACACACACTATTGATCCAAGTCACAAATATCCACACACACTATAGATCCAAATCACAAAGATCCACACACACTAGAGTTCGAAATCACAAAGATTCACACACACTATAGATCCAAATCACAAAGATCCATACACACTATATAACCAAATCACAAAGATCCACACACACTGTAGATCCAAATTACAAAGATCCACACACACTATAGATCCAAATCACAAAGATCCACACACACTATAGATCCAAATCACAAAGATCCACACACACTATAGATCAAAATAACAAAGATCCACACACACTATAGATCCAAATCACATAGATCCACCCACACTATAGATCCGTATCACAAAGATCCACACACACTATAGATCCAAATCACAAAGATTCACAAACACTATAGATCCAAATCACAAAGATCCACACACACTATAGATCCAAATCACAAAGTTCCACACACACTATAGATCCAAATCACATAGATCCACACACACTATAGATCCAAATCACAAAGATCCACACACACTATAGATCCAAGTCACAAATATCCACACACACTATAGATCCAAATCACAAAGATCGACACACACTACAGATCTAAATCACAAAGATTCACACAGACTATAGATCCAAATCACAAAGATCCACACACACTAGAGATCCAAAATCACAAAGATTCACACACACTATAGATCCAAATCACAAAGATCCATACACACTATATATCCAAATCACAAAGAACCACACACACTGTAGATCCAAATCACAAAGATCCACACACACTGTAGATCCAAATCACAAAGATCCACACACACTATAGATCCAAATCACAAAGATCCACACACACTATAGACCAAGACCACAAAGATCCACACACACTATAGATCCAAATCACAAAGATCCACACACACTATAGACCAAGACCACAAAGATCCACACACACTCTAGATCCAAATCACAAAGATCCACACACACTGTAGATCCAAATCACAAAAATCCACACACACTATAAATCCAAATCACAAAGATCCACACACACTATAGATCCAAGTCACAAAGATCCACACACACTATAGATCCAAAGCACAAAGATCCACACACACTATAGATCCAAATCACAAAGATCCAAACACTCTGTAGATCCAAATCACAATGATCTTCACACAATATGCATCCAAATCACAGAGATCCACACACACTAGAGATCCAAATAACAAAGATCCACACACACTATAGATCCAAATCACAAAGATCCACACACACTATAGATCCAAATCACAAAGATCCACACACACTATAGATCCAAATCACAAAGTTCCACACACACTATAGATCCAAATCACAAAGATCCACACACACTATAGATCCAAATCACAAAGATCCACACACACTAAAGATCCAAATCACAAAGATCCACGCACACTCCAGATCCAAATCATAAAGATTCACACACACTATAGATCCAAATCACAAAGATCCACACACACTATAGATCCAAATCACATAGATCCACACACACTCTAGATCCGTATCACAAAGATCCACACACACTATAGATCCAAATCACAAAGATTCACAAACACTATAGATCCAAATCACAAAGATCCACACACACTATAGATCCAAATCACAAAGTTCCACACACACTATAGATCCAAATCACATAGATCCACACACACTATAGATCCAAATCACAAAGATCCACACACACTATAGATCCAAGTCACAAATATCCACACACACTATAGATCCAAATCACAAAGATCGACACACACTACAGATCTAAATCACAAAGATTCACACAGACTATAGATCCAAATCACAAAGATCCACACACACTAGAGATCCAAAATCACAAAGATTCACACACACTATAGATCCAAATCACAAAGATCCATACACACTATATATCCAAATCACAAAGATCCACACACACTGTAGATCCAAATCACAAAGATCCACACACACTATAGATCCAAATCACAAAGATCCACACACACTGTAGATCCAAATCACAAAGATCCACACACACTATAGATCCAAATCACAAAGATCCACACACACTATAGACCAAGACCACAAAGATCCACACACACTATAGATCCAAATCACAAAGATCCACACACACTGTAGATCCAAATCACAAAAATCCACACACACTATAGATCCAAATCACAAAGATCCACACACACTATAGATCCAAATCACATAGATCCGCACACACTATAAATCCAAATCACAAAGATCCTCACACACTATAGATCCAAGTCACAAAGATCCACACACACTATAGATCCAAAGCACAAAGATCCACACACACTATAGATACAAATCACAAAGATCCATAAACAATATACACCCAAATCACAAAGATCCACACACACTATAGATCCAGATCACAAAGATTCACACACACTATAGATCCAAATCACAAAGATGCACACACTATAGATCCAAATCACAAAGATCCACACACACTTTAGATCCAAATCACAAAGATCCACACACACTACAGATCCAAATCACAAAGATTCACACACACTATAGATCCAAATCACAAAGATCCACACACACTAGAGATCCAAATCACAAAGATTCACACACACCATAGATCCAAATCACAAAGATCCATACACACTATAGATCCAAATCACAAAGATACACACACACTATAGATCCAAATCACAAAGATCCACACACACTATAGATCCAAATCACAAAGATCCACACACACTGTGGATCCAAATCACAAAGATCCACACACAATATAGATCCAAATCACAAAGATCCACACACACTATACATCCAAACCACAAAGATCCACACACACTATAGATCCAAATCACAAAGATCCAAACACTCTGTAGATCCAAATCACAATGATCTTCACACAATATGCATCCAAATCACAGAGATCCACACACACTAGAGATCCAAATAACAAAGATCCACACACACTATAGATCCAAATCACAAAGATCCACACACACTATAGATCCAAATCACAAAGATCCACACACACTATAGATCCAAATCACAAAGTTCCACACACACTATAGATCCAAATCACAAAGATCCACACACACTATAGATCCAAATCACAAAGATCCACACACACTAAAGATCCAAATCACAAAGATCCACGCACACTCCAGATCCAAATCACAAAGATTCACAAACACTATAGATCCAAATCACAAAGATCCACACACACTATAGATCTAAATCACAAAGTTCCACACACACTATAGATCCAAATCACATAGATCCACACACACTATAGATCCAAATCACAAAGATCCACACACACTATAGATCCAAGTCACAAATATCCACACACACTATAGATCCAAATCACAAAGATCGACACACACTACAGATCTAAATCACAAAGATTCACACAGACTATAGATCCAAATCACAAAGATCCACACACACTAGAGATCCAAAATCACAAAGATTCACACACACTATAGATCCAAATCACAAAGATCCATACACACTATATATCCAAATCACAAAGATCCACACACACTGTAGATCCAAATCACAAAGATCCACACACATTATAGATCCAAATCACAAAGATCCACACACACTGTAGATCCAAATCGCAAAGATCCACACACACTATAGATCCAAATCACAAAGATCCACACACACTATAGATCCAGACCACAAAGATCCACACACACTATAGATCCAAATCACAAAGATCCACACACACTATAGATCCAAATCACAAAAATCCACACACACTATAGATCCAAATCACAAAGATCCACACACACTATAGATCCAAATCACAAAGATCCACACACACTATAAATCCAAATCACAAAGATCCACACACACTATAGATCCAAGTCACAAAGATCCACACACACTATAGATCCAAAGCACAAAGATCCACACACACTATAGATACAAATCACAAAGATCCATAAACAATATACACCCAAATCACAAAGATCCACACACACTATAGATCCAGGTCACAAAGATTCACACACACTATAGATCCAAATCACAACGATCCACACACACTATAGATCCAAATCACAAAGATCCACACACATTTTAGATCCAAATCACAAAGATCCACACACACTACAGATCCAAATCACAAAGATTCACACACACTATAGATCCAAATCACAAAGATCCACACACACTATAGATCCAAATCATAAAGATCCACACACACTATAGATCCAAATCACAAAGATCCACACACACTATAGATCCAAATCACAAAGATCCACACACACTATAGATCCAAATCACAAAGATTCACACACACTATAGATCCAAATCACAAAGATCCACACACACTATAGATCCAAATCACAAAGATCGACACACACTATAGATCCAAATCACAAAGATCCACACACACTATAGATCCAAATCACAAAGATCCACACACACTATAGATCCAAATCACAAAGATCCACACACACTGTGGATCCAAATCACAAAGATCCTCACACACTGTGGATCCAAATCACAAAGATCCACACACACTATAGATCCAAATCACAAAGATACACACACACTATAGATCCAAATCACATAGATCCGCACACACTATAAATCCAAATCACAAAGATCCACACACACTATAGATCCAAGTCACAAAGATCCACACACACTATAGATCCAAAGCACAAAGATCCACACACACTATAGATACAAATCACAAAGATCCATAAACAATATACACCCAAATCACAAAGATCCACACACACTATAGATCCAGATCACAAAGATTCACACACACTATAGATCCAAATCACAAAGATCCACACACACTATAGATCCAAATCACAAAGATCCACACACACTTTAGATCCAAATCACAAAGATCCACACACACTACAGATCCAAATCACAAAGATTCACACACACTATAGATCCAAATCACAAAGATCCACACACACTAGAGATCCAAATCACAAAGATTCACACACACCATAGATCCAAATCACAAAGGTCCATACACACTATAGATCCAAATCACAAAGATACACACACACTATAGATCCAAATCACAAAGATCCACACACACTATAGATCCAAATCACAAAGATCCACACACACTGTGGATCCAAATCACAAAGATCCACACACAATATAGATCCAAATCACAAAGATCCACACACACTATACATCCAAACCACAAAGATCCACACACACTATAGATCCAAATCACAAAGATCCAAACACTCTGTAGATCCAAATCACAATGATCTTCACACAATATGCATCCAAATCACAGAGATCCACACACATTAGAAATCCAAATAACAAAGATCCACACACACTATAGATCCAAATCACAAAGATCCACACACACTATAGATCCAAATCACAAAGATCCACACACACTATAGATCCAAATCACAAAGTTCCACACACACTATAGATCCAAATCACAAAGATCCACACACACTATAGATCCAAATCACAAAGATCCACACACACTAAAGATCCAAATCACAAAGATCCACGCACACTCCAGATCCAAATCACAAAGATCCACACACACTATAGATCCAAATCACAAAGATCCACACACACTATAGATCCAAATCACAAAGATCCACACACACTGTGGATCCAAATCACAAAGATCCACACACACTGTGGATCCAAATCACAAAGATCCACACACACTATAGATCCAAATCACAAAGATCCACACACACTATAGATCCAAATCACAAAGATCCACACACACTATAGATCCAAATCACAAAGGTCCACACACACTATAGATCAAAATCACAAAGATCCACACACACTATAGATCCAAACCACAAAGATCCACACACACTATAGATCCAAATGACAAAGATCCACATGCACTATAGATCCAAATCACAAAAATCCACACACACTATAGATCCAAATCACAAAGATCCACACACACTATAGATCAAAATAACAAAGATCCACACACACTATACATCCAAATCACATAGATCCACACACACTATAGATCCGTATCACAAAGATCCACACACACTATAGATCCAAATCACAAAGATTCACAAACACTATAGATCCAAATCACAAAGATCCACACACACTATAGATCCAAATCACAAAGTTCCACACACACTACAGATCCAAATCACAAAGATTCACACACACTATAGATCCAAATCACAAAGATCCACACACACTAGAGATCCAAATCACAAAGATTCACACACACCATAGATCCAAATCACAAAGATCCATACACACTATAGATCCAAATCACAAAGATACACACACACTATAGATCCAAATCACAAAGATCCACACACACTATAGATCCAAATCACAAAGATCCACACACACTGTGGATCCAAATCACAAAGATCCACACACAATATAGATCCAAATCACAAAGATCCACACACACTATACATCCAAACCACAAAGATCCACACACACTATAGATCCAAATCACAAAGATCCACACACTCTGTAGATCCAAATCACAATGATCTTCACACAATATGCATCCAAATCACAGAGATCCACACACACTAGAGATCCAAATAACAAAGATCCACACACACTATAGATCCAAATCATAAAGATCCACACACACTATAGATCCAAATCACAAAGATCCACACACACTATAGATCCAAATCACAAAGATCCACACACACTATAGATCCAAATCACAAAGATTCACACACACTATAGATCCAAATCACAAAGATCCACACACACTATAGATCCAAATCACAAAGATCGACACACACTATAGATCCAAATCACAAAGATCCACACACACTATAGATCCAAATCACAAAGATCCACACACACTATAGATCCAAATCACAAAGATCCTCACACACTGTGGATCCAAATCACAAAGATCCTCACACACTGTGGATCCAAATCACAAAGATCCACACACACTATAGATCCAAATCACAAAGATCCACACACACTATAGATCCAAATCACATAGATCCGCACACACTATAAATCCAAATCACAAAGATCCACACACACTATAGATCCAAGTCACAAAGATCCACACACACTATAGATCCAAAGCACAAAGATCCACACACACTATAGATACAAATCACAAAGATCCATAAACAATATACACCCAAATCACAAAGATCCACACACACTATAGATCCAGATCACAAAGATTCACACACACTATAGATCCAAATCACAAAGATCCACACACACTATAGATCCAAATCACAAAGATCCACACACACTTTAGATCCAAATCACAAAGATCCACACACACTACAGATCCAAATCACAAAGATTCACACACACTATAGATCCAAATCACAAAGATCCACACACACTAGAGATCCAAATCACAAAGATTCACACACACCATAGATCCAAATCACAAAGATCCATACACACTATAGATCCAAATCACAAAGATACACACACACTATAGATCCAAATCACAAAGATCCACACACACTATAGATCCAAATCACAAAGATCCACACACACTGTGGATCCAAATCACAAAGATCCACACACAATATAGATCCAAATCACAAAGATCCACACACACTATACATCCAAACCACAAAGATCCACACACACTATAGATCCAAATCACAAAGATCCAAACACTCTGTAGATCCAAATCACAATGATCTTCACACAATATGCATCCAAATCACAGAGATCCACACACACTAGAGATCCAAATAACAAAGATCCACACACACTATAGATCCAAATCACAAAGATCCACACACACTATAGATCCAAATCACAAAGTTCCACACACACTATAGATCCAAATCACAAAGATCCACACACACTATAGATCCAAATCACAAAGATCCACACACACTAAAGATCCAAATCACAAAGATCCACGCACACTCCAGATCCAAATCATAAAGATTCACACACACTATAGATCCAAATCACAAAGATCCACACACACTATAGATCCAAGTCACAAAGATCCACACACACTATAGATCCAAATCACAAAGATCCACACACACTGTGGATCCAAATCACAAAGATCCACACACACTGTGGATCCAAATCACAAAGATCCACACACACTATAGATCCAAATCACAAAGATCCACACACACTATAGATCCAAATCACAAAGATCCACACACACTATAGATCCAAATCACAAAGGTCCACACACACTATAGATCAAAATCACAAAGATCCACACACACTATAGATCCAAACCACAAAGATCCACACACACTATAGATCCAAATCACAAAGATCCACATGCACTATAGATCCAAATCACAAAAATCCACACACACTATAGATCCAAATCACAAAGATCCACACACACTATAGATCAAAATAACAAAGATCCACACACACTATAGATCCAAATCACATAGATCCACACACACTATAGATCCAAATCACAAAGATCCACACACACTATAGATCCAAGTCACAAATATCCACACACACTATAGATCCAAATCACAAAGATCGACACACACTACAGATCTAAATCACAAAGATTCACACAGACTATAGATCCAAATCACAAAGATCCACACACACTAGAGATCCAAAATCACAAAGATTCACACACACTATAGATCCAAATCACAAAGATCCATACACACTATATATCCAAATCACAAAGATCCACACACACTGTAGATCCAAATCACAAAGATCCACACACACTATAGATCCAAATCACAAAGATCCACACACACTGTAGATCCAAATCACAAAGATCCACACACACTATAGATCCAAATCACAAAGATCCACTCACACTATAGATCCAGACCACAAAGATCCACACACACTATAGATCCAAATCACAAAGATCCACACACACTATAGATCCAAATCACAAAAATCCACACACACTATAGATCCAAATCACAAAGATCCACACACACTATAGATCCAAATCACAAAGATCCACACACACTATAAATCCAAATCACAAAGATCCACACACACTATAGATCCAAGTCACAAAGATCCACACACACTATAGATCCAAAGCACAAAGATCCACACACACTATAGATACAAATCACAAAGATCCATAAACAATATACACCCAAATCACAAAGATCCACACACACTATAGATCCAGGTCACAAAGATTCACACACACTATAGATCCAAATCACAACGATCCACACACACTATAGATCCAAATCACAAAGATCCACACACATTTTAGATCCAAATCACAAAGATCCACACACACTACAGATCCAAATCACAAAGATTCACACACACTATAGATCCAAATCACAAAGATCCACACACACTAGAGATCCAAATCACAAAGATTCACACACACCATAGATCCAAATCACAAAGATCCATACACACTATAGATCCAAATCACAAAGATACACACACACTATAGATCCAAATCACAAAGATCCACACACACTATAGATCCAAATCACAAAGATCCACACACACTGTGGATCCAAATCACAAAGATCCACACACAATATAGATCCAAATCACAAAGATCCACACACACTATACATCCAAACCACAAAGATCCACACACACTATAGATCCAAATCACAAAGATCCACACACTCTGTAGATCCAAATCACAATGATCTTCACACAATATGCATCCAAATCACAGAGATCCACACACACTAGAGATCCAAATAACAAAGATCCACACACACTATAGATCCAAATCATAAAGATCCACACACACTATAGATCCAAATCACAAAGATCCACACACACTATAGATCCAAATCACAAAGATCCACACACACTATAGATCCAAATCACAAAGATTCACACACACTATAGATCCAAATCACAAAGATCCACACACACTATAGATCCAAATCACAAAGATCGACACACACTATAGATCCAAATCACAAAGATCCACACACACTATAGATCCAAATCACAAAGATCCACACACACTATAGATCCAAATCACAAAGATCCACACACACTGTGGATCCAAATCACAAAGATCCTCACACACTGTGGATCCAAATCACAAAGATCCACACACACTATAGATCCAAATCACAAAGATCCACACACACTATTGATCCAAATCACAAAGATCCACACACACTATAGATCCAAATCACAAAGATCCACACACACTGTGGATCCAAATCACAAAGATCCACACACACTATAGATCCAAATTACTAAGATCCATACACACTATAGATCCAACTCACAAAGATCCACACACACTATAGATCCAAATCACAAAGATCCACACACTCTATAGGTCCAAATCACAAAGATCCACACACACTATAGATCCAAATCACAAAGATCCACACACACTATAGGTCCAAATCACAAAGATCCACACACACTATACATCCAAATCACAAAGATCCACACACAATATAGATCCAAATCACAGAGATCCCCACACGCTATAGACCCAAATCGCAAAGATCCACACACGCTATAGATCCAAATCCAGACCCCTAATATCCCGGTCCGAAAGATCTAAAACTAATGCTCCAAAACTCCGATCTTCATAATCTTATGATTCAAAGTCTATACCTCCGAACCCTTACAGATCCAAACGGTGAAGATCTAACACCAAGATCCAGATGTTATAGAGCCCCATGCGATTATCCAAATCTCAAAGATCCTAACCACCAAGTTCCCAAATCCCAAATATTCAAGCTGCATTGAATAAAATGCGAAAGATCTAAAATCCTAAAGGTCCCAAACCCCGTAGATCCAAATTCCAATGGTTCAAACCCTCAGTTGCCCGCAGCCCTAGAGGTCCAAACACCCAAGTCTCAAAACCCTCCAGATTGAAAGCTCAGAGATCGAACCCCAGAAGTGAAAATCCTAAAGATCTAAACCTCATGGAAGCAATGTTGAAAATTCCAAATCCCAAAGTTTTAGCTCAATTATAACGATTCCAATTGCCAAAACCTCAGTCCCGGAGGTTGAAAACCAATCAATTGAAATCGGCCAAGTCCTCATTGCCTTCGAGTTCTAAACCCCCAATGGCCAAACCCCAAAGTTTCAAAACGCTAAAATCTGAACCTCCAAATTTGCGCAACACTAAATATTCAAACCTTATGGATTCCAACTCTATAGATCGAAATGGCAAAGATCCGAATCCCAAAGAATGCAAACCCCTATGGATGCAAATTGCAAAACTGGAATTGCAAATGGGTACAACACATTAAAAAACTCAACCATGATAGATCCAAGCAACATGGAGACGGTCCTCAATGCAGTCAAACCCCTTAAAACAGGAGCTCTGTGCTGATGAGGATAGACCTGTCAATGAAAGTGGAGCCATGGAAACGCCTGGAGATAAGTATCTCATGATTTTCTCTCTCTCTCTTTGCTCCCCGGGCTGTTTGCTCTCCTCCACAAGTGGAATTCTCAGCGAGCAGCAGGGAGCGCAGGGCTGCCTCCTGCACTGGGGTGCAAGAGGAGGGCTGGATGCTCGTGAGGGGCTGGGAACATGGGGGTTAGAAGCTAACAGCCGCTCTCTGTCTCTCTCTCTCTCTCTCGGCTGCCCACTCCAATCCGGATGCACGACAAGGATTGTGGAGAAAGTTGTGCGCAGACTTAGAGGGGGAGCCTGCACTCTATTGGACTCTGAGATTCACTGACTGGCTGGCTAACAGGGGGAACAAGAGGGGCTTGTGGTGCCCGCGACCAGCCTTTGGGAGTCAGGTAAGATGCAGCTCCTTGTAGACGCGACCCCACGATGTTTTGGGGGTGGGTATAGTGAAACTGGGTGAGCTTTGCTTGTGTGTGTGCGTGTCCGAGAGAGGGATCCTGGGCTGGAGAGACAGAGATGGGGCGATCAATGTTTTGTCCTGTCGGGGAATCTCATAGCCCTGGGTTCGGCAAAGGGAAACCGGGGGAGCCAAATAATCCACCGCCCCCCCCACCCTAGCCCACCTCCTGCCCATTCATTCACCCCCCCCAATTTACAGGGGCGGGGGGGTGGGGGGGGGGGCGGGGGAGAGACATAGAGAGGTGGACGGATTCTGAGCCTGCATCTGTGTCCTTTCCCACTGAGTTCGAGCCGTGACATTAATTCCAAATCGAAATAAAAAGAACGAAATTTTCCGGTTGGGCTTGAATCCCCCCCCCCCCCCATGTGGAATTGAAAGCCCTTGAGCCACTTACAAGTCCACCCCCCCCCCCCCTCTCCACCAAAAAATATAGCTATGTATAAAATTAACCCACCTCCAACCAACAGCCGGGCAGGGAAATTAACTTGAAAGGTGATGCATTTGCCTATTTCACAGGTTGGTCAATTTCACCGTGTTTGTGTGTTTCTGCACACACACACCCACACGCTCACACACTTACACACACACACACACACTGACACTCACACACTCACACCGACACCCACACACTCACACCCACACCCCCCACACATACACACACACCCACACACTCACACACTTACACACACGCAAACACACTGACCCCCCCACCCCCCCACCCCCACACACACACACACACACTAACACACACTGACACTCAAACACACACACTGGCACTCACACCCCCACCCCCCCACCCCGCACACACACACACACTCACACCCACACCCACACACTCACACCCACACCCCCCACACATACACACACACCCACACACACACTCACACCCACGCACTCACGCCCACACACTCACACCCACACACTCACACCCACACCCCCACACCCCCACACATACACACACACACACATACACACACACACACACTAACACACACTGACACTCAAACACACACACTGGCACTCACACCCCCACCCCACCCACACACACACTCACACCCACGCACTCACGCCCACACACTCACACCCACACACTCACACCCACACACTCACACTGACACTCTCACACTCACAACCACACACTCACAACCACACACTCACACTCACACTCACACACACACCCACACATTCACACCCACACACTCACACCCACACACTCACACTCACACCCACACACTCACACCCACACACTCACACTCACACCCACACACTCACACTCACACCCACACACTCACACCCACACACTCACACTCACACCCACACACTCACACCCACACACTCACACTCACACACTCACACCCACACACACCCACACATACACACACCCACACACATACATACACCCCCCCCCCACACACACACACACCCCACCCACACACCCACACACATACATACACATACCCACACACGTGCCCACACACACACACACACACATCCACCCCCACCCCCACCCCCCCGCCCCACACACACACACACAGCACTCAAGATATCTCTTCCCCTCATGCTGTCAGCTTTGGAAATTGTATCCGTGTTGTCCGTCTCCTCCAAACCCACCTTAAGCTCTCTTCCCCCCAGCCCCCCGCAACCCCTCCTTCCCACACACACCGCCAAAAAAAGAATCAAATCAACTCCAGTACATGCTCAGGTTAAGATGTGGAGCTTGAACTTCACTAAAGAAGACCTTCCCCCTTTCTCATTCCGCTTGTCCCTAATACTGCGGACTGGGCTCATCTTCAGCCGGCTCAAGGCTGTTTCATCTCAAATATCCCTTCACACGCCTTATCTCTGAGAAGAATTTATACCTTTAGATATCGATACTTCAAGAGACATTGAGAGATTCAGATCCAGAAACATAAGAATTATATTAATATACGATATAAATATTATATTTGCTATTATATTGATGTTATGGATTGTATTAGAAATTTAGGTACTATATTGATATTAGGATATTATGTTGATATTATAGAGATAGATTGGACACAGTACAGATATTTCAGACATTATATTAAATATTAAAGTAATATTATAGACATATTATAACAGAGGTTTTATAGATATCAAATTATATTCGATTTCCAGATATTATATAGATATTTATAGAAGTGCATTAGCTATTATATAGACATTATGGAGATATTATATTAAGCATTGTATAGGTATTAAATTATGAACACACCAATTAGGAGCAGACCTTTCGGCCCCTCTAGCCTGCTCCTCCATTCAATTGGCTGATCTGATTGTAACCTCAACCCCACATTCACGCTGACCCCCGATAACCTTTCACCCCCGCGTTCATCAAGAATCTCTCTCGCTCGGCCTTAAAAATATTCAATGATTCTGCTTCCACTGCCCTTTGAGGGAGAGAGTTCCCGAGAGGAAACATTCTCCTCATCTCCGTCTTAAACAGACGACCCCTTATTGTTAAACACTGACCCGAGTTCTAGATTCTCCCACAAGAGGAAACATCCTCTCCACATCCACCCTGTCAAAACCCCGCAGCATCTTAAAGGGTTCAATCAAGTTGCCTCTTACTCTTCTAAACTCCAGTGGATACAAACCCAACCTCTCCAACCTTTCCCCATCAGACAACACACCCATTCCTGGTGCTAGTCTAATAAACCTTTTCTGAACTTCTTCCAGCTCATATAAAAATGTCCTTAAATAAGGGGACCAATATTGTACACAATATTCCAGATGTGTTCTCACCAGTGCCCTGTACAACTGACGCATAAACTCCTACTTTCGTAATTAATTCCCCTCGCAATGAACAATAAACTTATATTATCTTTCCTACTTATTTGCTGTACCTGTTTACTTTTGTGATCTACGCACTCGGACAGATCCCTCTGCATCTAAGAGCTCTGCAATTTCACACCATTTAGATAAAATGTTTCTTTTTTATTCTTCCTGCCTAAATGGACAATTTCTCATTTTCCCACATTATACTCCATTTACCAGGTCTTTTCCCACTCACTTAACCTATCCTTGTCCCCTTGTAGCCTCCTTATGTCCTCTTCACAATTTACATTCCGACCTCTCTTTATGTTGTCAGTAAATTTCACCGCCATGGTCCCATCATCCAAGTCATTTATATAAATTGACAACGGTTGAGGTCCCAGAACTGATTCCTGTGGCACACCACTCAGTCCATCCGGACAACCATAACGTGACCCTAATTGTGCCTACTCCATTTCCTGTTAGCTGGTCAATCTTCTATCCGTGCCATCCCTGTACCACAAGCTCTTATTTCCCAATAGCCTTTGATGTGACACCTTATCAAACACCTTCTAGAAATCTAGCAGTTCCTCTTTATCCACAGCAGATGTCACTCCTTCAAAGAACTCCAATAAATTGGTTAAACATGATTTCCCTTGCACAAAACCATGTTGACTCTGCCTGATTGCCTTGGACCTTTCTAAGTGCCCTGCTATGACATTTTTAATAGTAGCTTCTAACATTTTCCCTGTGACAGTTGTTAAGCTAACCACCCTGTATTTGCCTCAAGGAATTACCTGGCTTCCAACCTAATGGAACCTTCCCCAAATCTAGGAAATTTTGCAGAATTAAAACCAATGCATCACCTACCTCACTAGGCACTTATTTTAAGACCCAAATATGAAGTCTATCTGGACCATGGGACATGTCAGCCCGCTGCCCCAAGAACTTGCTCAAGACCACTCCCCTGGCGATTGTAATTTTACTGAGTTCCTTCCTCCCTTCCATTTCCTGATTTGCAGCTATTTCTCGGATGTTACTTGAGTTCTCCATCCTGAAGACAGATGCAAAATATCTGTTCAATTCAACCTCAATCTCCCTACATTCCGTTGGTAAATTGCCAGACACACTTTCTATAGGACCAACACTCAATTGGTTAACTTTTTTCTTATCTAAGTATCTGTAGAAACTCTGACAATCCGTTTTTATGTTACTAATTATCTTTCTTTTGTACCATATTTTCCCCTCCTTATTAGTCTTTTTGTCATTCTTTGCTGTTCCTTATATTCAGTCCAATTTTCTGACCTACCACCCATCTTTACACATGTAATATCAAATAATATTAGATATTTACATGTTTCATGAAATAATACAATTAATATTATATTATATATTTAGTTATTGGATAGATATTATGCAAAATATGATATAGATATTTAGATATTATATTAGATAGTATATTAGATATTTAGCTACTATATTTGATATTATAGCTATTTTGATATTATTGAGATATTTTTTCCGAGAGTATATTAGATATTGAGATTTTATATTTGATATTATTTAGATATTTTGATATTATTAAGATGTATGTGTTAGAATATTAGGTTTTTGGATATTGTATAGATATATAGATATTTAGATATTATTGCGAAATTATGTTAGCTATTATATAGATATTACAGATATATATAGATGTAAGAATTTCTTGTTTGTTGTGACATACTTTGAATATAATATTTGTAATATATAACTGGATGCATATATATAATAGCATATTAGAATTATGTGATTGATATAAATGGTGCTTATTATAGAGATGAATATGTTGAGGCTTATTAGATTAGAGATCACTTATAAAACGTTTCCAAAACGTCCACAATTACTATTTGAATATTCTGATTCTGTTATGCTATTTGTATAAATTTGCATATAAACATTTCGATAATCCGATTATTGAATCGATGTATTTGTGCTATCAGTCAGACGTTTAGAGATTAAATTATTTAGATTTTAGGAAGCTTGATTGTGGGTGGGAATATTTGACGTTCCATGTTCAGCAACTATTATTATTTTTCTAATTTATTCAATTATGGCGTTTATTGGTGTGCCCCCCTCCCAAATAAAAGTTCCCTTCCATTATTTCCCACTGCTCCAATTTAATTCCGATTTCTCTCCCCAGACACCCACCTCTCTCTCCCCCCCATTTTTCGTGGGGATGATCCTGTGTCTCCCTCCTCTGGCTGAGCATTCCCTGGGTTGCCATGTCTCCCTCTCCCTGGTCGGATCAGTGCTCCCCCTCTGCCCCCCCCCCCCCCCCCTCCCCGCCCCCATATCATCCCAACAATTCTCTGGAACGGAACAGACCAAAAGAAAACGTCAATAAACCTGGGAGACAATTCCAGCAGAGCCAGTCAGTGGAAACCGCAGAGAATTGGAATTCTGATGTATGTATCGCTGCTAACTTTAATTGGACCTCCCGAATAATGATCGTTCGAAATACATAATAAGACAATTTAACCCGTAGCTTGTGCTAAATGCAACTGTAGTGCACCAGGTGAGAAGTAAAGGGAGATATTTGTGAGGTGTGGCCAGGTTAATAATTGGAAAGAGATTTGTTAGGACTCAATTAACCTCTTTTGTTAAATATGTGAAATTTACTCAACAATCTCCCAGTCTAACTAAAGGTGTTCAGAAGGTGGGTAGAGACAGTAGCTGGCCAGTATTTAAATAGTAGATACTATTGAGATTCTAGTGTAGATCCCACAATTATTGTATATTAATGAAACAACCTCAAATCGAGTTTTCGTGTCTGTCTTTTTTAAAAGGGTTTTTTTGGGGGGGTATTTTTTTTATAATGGAGGGAGTTGCACCATCTCCTGCCTTCCCCAGATTTCCCCCTATCCACCTGGTCCATTGTTGGGTCAGAAGATATCAGCTAGCCCTCGCAAATAATCAAGAGCAGTGCAACTCTGAAAGAGCCGGGCACAAGTTTAATTCCCGCCACTGTGATCTTCCGGTCCCGCCACAAGCCCCCCCACAAAACGAAGGGTGCCAACAATGGGGAAACCCCGTCGATAGCGGCGGGACCGGATGATCCCTGCGCCGCAAAATACGCCCCGGGCAAAATACCATTAAGCATTGCCTCTGACCGACGCTGCAATATTTAAACCTCAATGGCCTAAATTGTTACAGTTCTTGATACATCATCTTGATATTTGAGTCAAAATTATGTTTAATATATTTATATAAATATGATATACGGTGAGGGCTACTAGAATTGTCCAGCATTTAACACAATTAGATGCAATTGAGATTCTAGTGTAGATTCCACAAATATTATAGATTAATTATTATATATAATCCCCAGTGCACATAGACACTATTAAATAAATCTTCTCAGCACATATATTAACCTCAATGTATATATCTTATTTGAAAAACATATTGTAAATTTATATTCTGTAAAATGTCAGTGCATTGATTTTTCAGGAAATGTGTAATCAGTATATGGATATATGTACACAATTTCTAATCTCAGTGTACATACCGTCTGTATACTCTACATTTCCAGTGTATGATGCTGGCAGCAATCCTGGTGGGAAGATTATTCACAGTAATCTCTAATTTCCCTAATTTTTCTCAGTGTCAAATTGTCTGCATGGCCTGTAGAATTAAAGCACAGAAACAGGATGTCAGACTGGTCAATTCTAGTGTTTGTTTCCCTGTCCTAGCTCACCCCATCCACAGTCCCATCCATTGCAGCCCCCCCCCCCCCCACACACACACACACACCATGTGTTTATCCAATTCCTCGATGAATGCATCAGTGGCAATCATCTCAAGTACTTCTGGTCGCAAACTCCACATGTGCAGTACTCTCAGGTAAAAGCGTTCCTCCTTCTGAATCCCATGCTGTATTTATTAATAAATAATTCCTAATATTGAAATATATTGTTATGTAAACTTCGCAATAAATGAACTAGTCTCTTCAAGAAGCCAATAAATAGCTCATTGTATTTAATTCCCCTGTTTAAATATCTGGAGAAAATAGTGCGGAGAATAGTTTGCAAAGATCATCAGGGGTTGTTGGGGACAGTCTCTCTTTAATAATCTGTGAGAGTTACATAGGAACATAGGAATTAGGAGCAGAAGTCAGCAATTCAGCCCTTCGAGCCTGCTCCGTCATTCAATCAGATCATAGCTGATCTCTTCCTGGTCTCAAATCCACCTCCCTACCTGTTCCCATACCCCTTTAACCCTTGTTAAAATCATATATATATATATATATATATCTCCCTCTTGGAACTATTTAATGACTCAGACCCCACCGCACTGTGGTGCAGGGAGTTCCACAAATTCACCACCCTCTGCGAGAAGTAGTTCCTCCTCATCTCAGTTTTAAATCTACTGTCTCTCAGCCTCTATCTGTGACCTCTCGTTCCAGATTTCCCCACAAGGGGAACATTTGGTCTACGTTTACGTCATCAATCCCTTTTAGTATTTTATACACCTCCGTCAGATCCCCTCTTATCCTTCTAAACTCCAGCGAGTATAAGCACCAACTATTTAATCTCTCCTCATACGTCAACCCTTTCATCCCCGGAATCAATCTGGTGAACCTCCTCTGAATTGCCTCCAATGCCAGCACATCCTTCCTCAAATAAGGAGACCAAAACTGGACCCACCACTCCAGATGTGATCTCACCAACACCCTATACAATTGCAACAACACTTCTCTACTTTTATACTCCAGTCCATTTGAATTAAAACCTAACATTCCATTTGCCTTTCTTATTACATTTTGTACCTGCATACTGACTCTCTGCGATTCATGAACAAAGACACCCAGATCCCTCTGCCCAGACGCATCTTGAATCTGCTTTGTGTTTAGATAATAATTTGCTTTCTATTTTTTCGGCCAAAATGGATAACCTCACACTTATCTACATTAAACTCCATCTGCCACATTTTGCCCCAATCTCCGAGCCTATCTATATCCATCAGTAAAATCTTAATCTCTTCTTCACTGTCTGCTTTCCCACCTATTTTAGTATCATCCGCAAATTTTGCTATGTTACACTCTGTCCCTGCTTTCAGATCATTGATATAGATTGTAAACAGTTGAGGTCCGGGGACTGATCCCTCCGGCATCCCGCTCATTACAGTTCGCTAGTCAGAGAAGGACCCATTTAATCCAATCTCTCTGTTTTCTGTCAGTCAGCCAATCCTCAGTCCAATCTAGTATTTTACCCCCAACTCCCTGCGATCTCACCTTCTGGATCAATATTTTATGCAGCACCTTGTTAAACACCTTCTGGAAGTCTAGATATACCACATCCACAGGTTCCCCATTATCCATCTTGCTGGTTACGTCCTCAAAGAGCTCAAGCAAGTTTGTCAAGCATGATTTATCCTTCATAAAGCCATGCTGACAATGGTGTAGTGAGCTTTGTCTTTCCAAATGTTCAATCATCTCCTCCTTAATGATTGATTCCACCACAGAGGTCATGCTAACTGGTCTATAGTTTCCTACTTTTTGCCTTCCTCCCTTTTTGAATAGAAGAGTTAGATTAGCATGTTTCCAATCCACCGGGACATTTTCACAAACCAGGGAGTTTTGAAATATCATAACCAATGTATCCACTATCTCTGTTATCACCTCCTTTAATACCCTAGGGTAAAGGCCATCAGGTCCCGGTACTAATCCACCATTAATCCCATTAGTTTATTCAATACCTTCTCCCTCGTGATGGTTATTGCTCTAAGTTCCGCTGCATTAACTGCAGTTCTTGGAAAATATTAATTATCTTCTACCATGAAGACAGAGACAAAATATTGGTTCAATGCCTCTGCCATCTCTGTGTTCCCCATTATTACCTCACCAGCATCGTCCTCTAAAGGGCCAACATTTACTTTAGCTATTCTCTTCCTCCTTATATACTTTAGAGAGGGTGCAGAGGAGGTTCACCAGGATGTTGCCTGGTATGGAGGGTGCTAGCTATGAAGAAAAGTTGAGTAGATTAGGATTGTTTTCATTGGAAAGACGGAGGTTGAGGGGGGACCTGATTGAGGTCTACAAAATTATGAGAGGTATGGACAGGGTGGATAGCAACAAGCTTTTTCCTAGAGTGGGGGTGTCAATTACAAGGGGTCACGATTTCAAGGTGAAAGGGGGAAAGTTTAAGGGAGATGTGCGTGGAAAGTTTTTTACGCAGAGGGTGGTGGGTGCCTGGAACGCTTTGCCAGCGGAGGTGGTAGAGGTGGGCACAATAACATCATTTAAGATGCATCTAGACAGATATATGAACGGACGGGGAACAGAGGGAAGTAGATCCTTGGAAAATAGGCGACAGGTTTAGATAAAGGATCTGGATCGGCGCAGGCTGGGAGGGCCGAAGGGCCTGTTCCTGTGCTGTAATTTTCTTTGTTCTAGAAGCTCTTGGTATCAGTGTTTATGTTTTCAACGAGTTTCCCCTAGTAGTTATCATAGAATCATATAAGTTTACAGCATGGAAACAGGCCCTTCGGCCCAACCAGTCCATGCTGCCCAGTTTTTACCATTAAGCTAGTCCCAGTTGCCCGCACTTGGCCCATAACCCTCTATACCCATCTTACCCATGTAACTATCTAAATGCTTTTTAAAGGACACAATTGTACCCGCCTTAGCTCATCTTAGTTCATCTTAGCTCTTTTTGATTCTATTTTTAGTAGCTTTTTGCTGACCCCTAAAGTTCTCCCAACCACCAAGGTTACCACTAGCTTTTGCAGTATGGTATACCATAGCTTTTGCCTTTATGTCCTTCTTGACTTCCTTGTTTAGCCAGGGAATGTTGTTCTTCCTTTTTGCAATTCTTCTTCCTCTCAGGAATATATTTTAATTGAGTGGAATTTAATATCTGCCTGACCATCAACCATTGTTCCTCAACTGTCCTACCCTCAATTATCTGTGTCCAGCCTACTTGGGCCAAATCTTTCCTCAGGCCTGGACACTGACCTCATCCCAACGCTACAAATCTAGTATGGCACTCTGTCTTCTCTCGCTCAGTTGTTTACTGGGAGCAGTCTCTCTTTAATAATGTGTGGAGAGTTTATTGGGCACAGTCCTAATTTAATCATCTGTGAGAAGGTTATTATGGACAGTCCCTCCCTAATAATCTGTGAAGAGATTATTGTTGATCAGATAATCCGGGCACAGAGGGAGCCAGCTGTGAGGTGAGAGAATGTCAGAGAGGGGTGTGGTGGCATGGTGATCAGCACTGCTGCCTCACAGCGCCAGGGACCCGGGTTGAAGTCCAGCCTCAGATCACTGTTTGCGAGGAGTCTCCCCATGCCTGCGAGGGTTTCCTCCCGATGCTCCAGTATCCTCCCACAGTCCAAAGATCGGCAGGTTAGGTTTATTGGCCACGATAATTTGCCCCTTTATGGCCAAAAGGTTAGGTGCAGACATTGGGTTATGGGGATAGGCCGGGTGCTCTTTTAGAGGGTTGGTGCAGACTCGATGGGCCGAATGGTCTCCTTCTGCACTGTAGCGATTCTATGATTCTACGATTCTAAAGATAACTGAAAATGGCAAAGTTGGAAAAGAAGTCCTGGGGAAAAGGGCGAGACCAGAGGAATTCCAATTCAAAAAGCTCGTTATAAAAGAGGCCCTCGGATGTGAGGAAGGATTCTACTCCTGATCGCAACCTCATGGGAAGATGTTTGAATCTGTAAAGCTCTTCCAAATTTTGAGGAAATAGGTATTGAATCATTCTTTGACTCATTTGAGAAGATATCTAAACAGATAAAGCGGACAAAAGAAACCTGAACATTGCTATTACAAAGGAGGTCAGCAGGGAGGGCTAATGAGGAGTGTGCTTCACTGTCAGAAGAAGTATATGGGGAATGAACTGCCCTCACTGCTTTTGATGCAGTGCCAGAGGCAGACAAGCTGAATTTTCCAAATCTGAGAATATAGCCTGGACAGACCTATATTGAATTTGAATGAGTCAAACAAAGCAAGTATTTTGACTGGTGGAGAAGGATATATGAAAATAGAGGGAACCTATTAAACTTCTTAGAGAAACAATTCTTTTAGAATAATTTAAAGATTAACATAGAAAAAAGAAGGAAGAGGCCATTCGGCCCTTCAAGCCTGTTCCACTTTTCCTTATAATCCTGGCTGATCATCAAGTTCAATCCCCCGATCCCGCCTTTCCCCCCATATTCCTTGATCCCATTAGCCGCAAGAGCCCCTGCAATTGTAGGGGGTGTTGATGAGGCCACACCTGGAGTATTGTGTGCAGTGCTGGTGTCCTTATCCGAGGAAGGATGTTCTTGCTATGGAGGGAGCGCAGCGAAGGTTTACCAGGCTGATTCCTGGGGTGGCGGGACTGTCATATGAGGAGACACTAAGTCGGGTTAGGGTTAGGGTTAATTCCTTCTTGAAATTACACAACGTTTTGGCCTCAACTACTTTCTGTGGTAGCGAATTCCACAGATTCACCGCTCTCTGGTTGAAGAAATTTCTCCTCACCTCAGTTCTAAAAGGTTTACCCCTTATCCTCAAACGATGACCCCTAGTTCTGGACTCCCCCACCATCGGGAACATTCTTTCTGAATCTACCCTGTCTAATCATGTTAGAATTTTGTAAGTTTCTATCAGATCCCCTCTCACTCTTCTAAACTCCAATGAATATAATCCTAACCCGACTTAGTCTCTCCTCATATGACAGTCCCACCATCCCAGGAATCAGTCTGGTAAACCTTCGCTGCGCTCCCTCCACAGCAAGAACATCCTTCCTCAGATAAGGACACCAGAACTGCACCCAATACTCCAGGTGTGGCCTCATCAAAACCCCCTACAATTGCAGTAAAACATCTGGAATCCCATACTCAAATCCTCTCACTGTGAAGGCCAACATACCATTTACCTTCTTTACTGCCTGCTGTACCTGCGTGGTTACTTTCAGAGACTGATGCGCGAGGACACCAAGGTCTCACTGAGTATCCGCCTCTCTCAATTTACTCCTATTTTTGCTACCAAAGCGTTTATCAACATTTTACTGCACCTGCCATGCATGTGCCTACTCACTCAACCTGTCCAAATCCCGTTGAAGCATTTCTGCATCCTCCTCACAGCTCACCCTCCCATCCAACTTCGTATCATTTGCAAATTTGGAGATAATACATTTAGTTTCCTCATCCAAATCATTTATATATAATGTGAACAGCTGGGGTCCGAGCACAGATCCCTGCGGTACCCCATTAGTCTCTGCCTGCCAGTCAGAAAAAGGCCCATTCATTCCAACTTTTTGCTTCCTGACTGCTAACCAGTTTTCTATCCATATCAAGACACTAGTCATAATCCCATGAGCTTTAATTTTACATTAATCTACCATGTGAGACTTTATCGAAAGCTTTCGAAAAGTCTAAATAAACCACATCCACTGGTTCTCCCTGGTCAACTCTTCTAGTTACATCTTCAAAGAATTCAAGATTTGTTAAGCATGACTTTCCTTTCAGAAATCCAGGCTGATTTTGTCTGATTACACCATTGCTTCCCAACTGCTGTGTTCTGAAATCCTTGATAATAGACTCCAGCAACTTCCCAACTACCGACGTTAGACTCACTGGTCTATAGTTCCCTGTTTTCTCTCTACCTCCCTTCAATCTGTAGGAATTATTCCAGAGTCCAAAGAATTTTGGAAAATGGCCACCAATGGATCTACTATTTCTAGAGCCACTTCCTTAAGTACTCTGGGGTGGAGATGATTAGGCCCTGGAGATTTGTCCACCTTCAATCCCATTAATTTCCCCAAACCATTTATTTACTAATACTGATTTCCCTCAGCTCCTCACTAAAACATTTGTTTCTCAGAACTTCCAATACATTATTTATATCTTCCTTTGTGAAGACTGAAGCAAAGTACGAATTTAGTTCCTCAGCCATTTCTTTGTTCCCTGTCGTGAATTCCCCTGTTTCTGACTGTAAGGGGCCTACATTAGTTTTTAATTAATCTTTTTCGCTTTACATACTTGTAGAAACTTTCACAGTCAGTTTTTATGTTCCCCACTAGTTTACTTTCAAATTGTATTTTCCCCTGCTTAATCAATCCCTTGGTCTGCTTTTGCTGAATTTTAAACTGTTCTCAATCCTCCGGTCTATTGCTTTTTCTTGCTAATTTGTATGACTTCTTTGAATCTAATACTGTCTCTAGTTTCCCTTGTAAGCCATGGTTTGGCCACAGTTCCCTTTCTACTCTTGCGCCAAATAGGAATAAACAACTTTTGGAGTTCACCTATTTGTTCCTTGAGTGCTGCCATTGCCTGTCCACTGTCCTTCCTGTCAATAATGTTTCCCAGTCCGTCATAGCCAGCTCACGCCTCATACAATCATAGTTACCTTTACTGAGGTTCAGGGCCCTGGTCTCAGAATCAACTACCTCACTATTCACCTTGATAAAGAATTCTACCATATTATGGTCACTCATTCCCAAAGGTTCGCTCACAACTAGATTGCCAACAAATCCTTTCCTATTGCACAACACCCAGCACAAGATGGCCTGTTCTCTTGTTTGTTCCTCAACATACTGGTCCAGAAAACCATTCCATACACACTCCAGGAATTCCTCCTCCATTGCACTGTGACTAATTTGAGTCACCCAATGTAAATGTAGATTTAAGTCACCCATAATCACAGAATTTCCTTTGTCACATGCATCTCTGATTTCCTGTCCAATGCTGTTCCCAACATTACCACTGCAGTTTGGTGGTCTGCATACCACCCCTACAAATGTTTTTTCCCTTTGATATTTCTTAACTTGACCCAGGCAGATTCCACATCATCTGTACTAATATCTTTCCTCAAAATTGTATCAATAACTTCTTTAATCAACATCGCAACTCCACCACATGTTCCTTTCTGTCTGTCCTTCCTAAAAATTGAATAGCTCTCAATGTTTAATTCCCATCCTTGGTCACCTTGGAGCCATGTCTCCGTAATCCCAACTACATCATATCCCTTTACATCTATCTGCACAAGTAGTTCATCCATTTTATTTGGAATGCTCCACATGTTCAGGTACAAAACCTTAAGGCTAGTCCTTTTAACGTTCCTACTATTTTCTACTGCGTCATTATCTGATGATACAGGCTCTTGATTTCTCTGCCTATCACTTTTTTTATTATCCTTTCTGTCTTTTTATCTAGTTCTTGATTCCCCTGCTCTGAATCCTTACATAGGTTCCTATCCCCCTCCCATATCAGTTTGAACCCTCCTCCCCAACTGCTCTAACAAGTACTCCCCGCCCCCCCCCCCCCCCCAAGGACACCAGTCCCAGTCCTGCTCAGGTGTAACCCATCCAGTTTGTACAATGATAAGAAGCCATGTGAAAGAGCAAAAGAGTTAAAACTGCTAGGCAGGCAGCAGAGTTAGCAGATTATTATGTGCTGGTCCAGAGATACAAACCTCTTTGTCGACACCTTTTTAAATCTGAGAAGGATAGAAAATGAGAGGGTGAGAGGAAGGGAGGTAGTCACAGAAGAGAAGGGACAGCTGGGGATTCAATAGAGATTTAACCCTGGAAGAAAGCCCTGAGGGTGGAAGGAATGTGAGAAAGCTTACATGCTTTCATTGTAATAAGATTGGCCACAAAAAGTCAATGTGCTGGAGATCATATGGCAAACCTGTTGGGTTGGTAGGGACTAAGAAAGATGCTGGAAAATCAGAGGTTTTATAATGAGACAAGCCAGTAGGATTTGTTCAAATAGAAAAGCATGTATTCGCTGAAGGTATGAAAATACATTCACAATCTATTCAAAGGATCGTTGGCAGGCAGGTATGTTTAAAGATTTTATCCTTGAAGGATATTCAAATCTTATGGGATATGGGAGCTAGTGAATCCTCAATGTTATGGAATAGTGATACTTATTGTCCACTATAGGGGAAACTTTTCAAGAAAATGTGTTATGAAGTGGAATTCATGGGGAACAAAGAAAAATTCATTGTGTAAGGTGAACTTAAAGTAGCTTGAAGACAGAGCAGTGGAGAAACTGCCTATTTCATGGGGTTCAATTTATCTTCACAAATGATATAGCTGGTTCACAGATGGTAGTAATTCCACCTGTAGTCGAACAGCCTCTGGAAAAGCAATTCACAGAAGTGTTGCAGGAGGAGCATCCTGGTTTGTTTCCAGACTCTCTGATAACATGCTCACAAACCCATAAGTTGAGACCGGAGAAGGGGGAAGTCTAGGTAATAGGGCAAATAGATTGAAATTCAATTAGCCAACACTATCTTTGATAAGTTTGTTCTGGAAGAGTGGCCCGAGGAGAATGAAGCTCAAGTGTTTAGCTCGGGGAAATTTATGGAGCTACTGCAAAAAGATCCAGAGATAAAGCAGAAATGCCAAACAGCTTACTCAGAAACAGAAGGCGCCGTGTATTCCAGAATGTTATTATCTTAAGGATAATGTATTAATGAGGAAGTGAAGACCTTCTCACATTCCGGCAGATGAGAAGTGAGCAGAAATACATAGGCAGTAATAGCATCTGGATACGGGAAGGAAAATCTGCGAACAAATCACGAAGTTCCAGACGGGGGCCATTTAGGAATAAAGAAGACACAGGTTAAAATACAAAAATAGTGTTACTGGCCTGGACTGCATAAAGACGTAGTCAAGTCAAACATACCACACATGTCAGGAGATAGGAAAACCTCAAGCAGTAATAAAACCTGCACCTTTAATTCTTCTTCAAGCATTTGAGGAACCTTTTATAGACTCCTGATTGATTGTGTAGGACCCCTCCCTAAGATAAAGAGTGGAAATCAGCACTTGCTGACAATCATGAATGTATCCACTAGATTTCATCATTGAGAGATATCACAGCAAAAAAGATTGTAAAGGAATTGCCTAAATTCATGCAGCTGAATTCTCCGTCCGCGGGATCCTCCCTGCCAGAAGCGCTCCCACGACCGCTGGTTTCCCAATGGTGTGAGGTGGCCACAATTGGCCGGCTGTGAGAACAGAAAATCCTGCTGCTGGCGGAGGCCGTAAAATGTGGCTGGCGGACTGGAAAATCCCGCCCATGGTTTGCCAAAAGAGATACAGTCAGATCAGGGTTCAAATGTCACAGTTTTTCCGAGGGAAGTCATGGACAACCTGGGAAAAAAGCAAATTAAATCATCATCTTATCATCCGGAAGCACAATGGGTGTTAGAGGGATGGAATCAAACTTTAATGGCTGTGATTAGAGCATACAGTCAGGATTACCCACAAGACTGGGATAAAGAAATTCCATTCTTATTATTCACCGTAAGAGTTGCACCTAATGACTCAGCGACGTTCAATCCTTTTGAATTAGTCTGTGGTCATTAAGTGAGAGTGGAGATGCTGTCGTTGGACTGGGGTGAGCACAGTAAGAAGTCTTACAACACCAGGTTAAAGTCCAACAGGTGTGTTTAGAATCACTAGCTTTCGGAGCGCTGCTCCTTCATCAGGTGACGGAGAATTCACCTGAGGAAGGAGCAGCGCTCCGAAAGCTAATGATTTGAAACAAACCTGTTGGACTTTAACCTGGTGTTGGAAGACTTCTTACTATGAAGTGAGAGGACCACACAAATGCATTCAGGAGAAGAGAGCATGAGAATTGGCGAGAGTGAATTTCAAAAATATCACAGCAGGTGACGACGGCAGAAGGAGATAGGAAGGCAAAGTCTTGCAACTGGGGAGAAAGTGACAGTATTGTCAGTATCAGCTGAACCATTAAAGGCCTGGTTTCGTGGGCCTTACCAAACTGAACAGAAAATGAGTGAAATGAATTATCTGATAAGAATTCCAGGTAGAATAAAAGCCCAAAGAGCACATCATATAAATATGCTCCAGAAGTACTTTAATAGGGAGGACAACCAAAAGAAAGAAGTACTAATATTGATGAATTAGGAAGCGGAAGAAAGGGTGGAAGATTGGGAAAGTGACATTCCTTGAGTTTAAGCTCTGCTCCCGAATGCCATTATTGAGTTGAGTTGCAGTAATTGGAGTTCACCTATTGTGATGGTACTGAAGCCAAATGGAATACAAAGACCTTGTGTGAATAACGAAAGGTGAATTCAGTGGTGAAAACGGATTCATATCCTATTCCACATTTGGAAGACTGCATTGAGAAAGTGAGACATTCAAAATTCATTACAAAGATTGACGTGCTAAAAGGATATTGGCAAGTGCCTCCATTTGAAAGAGCGAAAGATGTTTCAGCTTTTGTAACACTGAATGAACTTCATCGGTTCTAGGTCATGCCACTATATTACAAAAATGTGTCAGCAACTTTCCAGAGACTGACTAATAGGATTATTAATTGGCTGAGTCACTGTGCTGTGCACATTGATTATTTGGCGGCATTCAGTCAAACGTGGGAAGAGCTTGCGGTAGCTGGGGAAACTTTTCGATCATGTGCAAGATGCTACTTTGGTACTGAACTTGATGAAAAGTGTATTTGCAAAGACACAACTCACATTGGGCACAGTCAGATGGCCCCACAAGATGTAAAAATAAAGGCGATTATGAAATTCCCGGTACCTTCAACGAAAAAGAAAGTTCTACGATTTCTGGGAATGAGTGGAACTTACAGAAAATTTTTACCAAATTTTCGCAATGTTGTTGCTCCATTAACAGAACTTTTAAAACAGTTCTGTTTTAAAACAGACGTTTAACTGGAGAACGGACTGCCAAAATACATCCAGAAATCTAAAACCTGTTGACAACAGTAGCACTGAGTTTAGTACTTGGCATTGCAACGTTCTGAAATTTATGTTGCCAACAATTCATCACAAACAACCGTGTACACGGCTCATGATCTTCGGAAAAGTTTTAAGGCTGTTTCGATGGAGTCTGTTATTACAATTATTTAACTTAATTAGACGCGTGGCTGGGTGAGAAAACTTAATTGCAGATGCATTATCAATGGGTTAAGAGGTAAAGAAGATTGGGCAATTGAAACCTGTGGAAAAGGATTGGAATAGACTCTGGGCACGGTTTTCCATCTCTTCAGCACCGTTTTCCGGTATGAAGTTCTCCCCTGCCGGCAGCGGGATTCTTTGTTCCCGCAGCCTGCCAATGGGGTGTCCCATTTTCCCTGTCAGAAAACCCGCGGGTGTGGTGCACTGCCGGTGAAGTGGAGGGTCCCGTCGATGGAGGATCCTACAGTCTATTTTTTGCTGAAGCCATTCGTATATTATTTTATTGCATATAGAACATAGAACAGTGCAGCACAGTACAGGCCCTTCAGCCCACGATGTTGTGCCGACCATTTATCCTAATCTAACAGCAACCTAACCTACACCCCTTCAATTTACTGCTGTCCATGTGCCTGTCTAAGAGTCGCTTAAATGTCCCGAATGACTCTGACTCCACCACCTCCGCTGGCAGTGCATTCCACACACACACCACTCTCTGTGTAAAGAACCTACCTCTGACATCTCCCCTATACCTTCCTCCAATCACCTTAAAATGATGTCCCCTCGTGACAGCCAGTTCCACCCTGGGGAAAAGTCTCTGGCTATCCACTCTATCCATGCCTCTCATCACCTTGTACACCTCTATCAAATCACCTCTCTGCCTTCTTCGCTCCAGTGAGAAAAACCCTAGCTCCCTCAACCTTTCTTCATAAGACATGCCCTCCAGTCCAGGCAGCATCCTGGTATATCTCCTCTGCACCCTCTCCAAAGCAGCCACATCCTTCCTATAATGAGGCAACCAGAACTGGACACAATATTCCAAGTGTGGTCTAACCAGGGTTTTATAAAGCTGCAGCAAAACCTTGCGGCTCTTAAACTCAATCTCCCTGTTAATGAAGCCAACACACCATACCCCTTCTTAACAACCCTATCAACCTGGGTGGGAACTTTGAGGGATCTATGTACGTGGACCCCAAGATCCATCTGTTCCTCCACACTTCCAAGAATCCTGCCTTTAACCCTGTATTCAGCATCCAAATGCTGCCAAAATCTGCTCCATCCAAACCATTTGCAGTAAAGAGGTTCCAATCAATATTAGGGAAGTTGAAGTCACCCATGACAACAACTCTGTTACTTCTGTACGTTTCCAAGATCTGCCGCCCAATCTGTTCCTCTATCTCTCTGCTGCTATTGGGGGGTCTATAGAAAACTCCCAATAAAGTGACTGCTCCTTTCTCGTTTCTGACTTCCACCCATACTGACTCAGTAGACAAACCCTCCTCAACTACCTCCTTTTCTGCAGCTGTGGTGCACTCCCTAATTAACAGTGCCACTCCCCTCCTCTTTTACCTCCCTCCCTATTCTTCTGAAAACATTGAAACCCCGGAACATCTAACAATCATGTCTGCCCCTGTGAAATCCATGTCTCCGTAATGGCCACAACATCGTAGTTCCAAGTACTGATCCATGCTCTACGTTCATCTCCCTTATTCCTGACACTCCTTGCATTGAAACAGACACACTTTAACCCATTCCACTGAGTGCAACTTTTCCCTTTTGTCTATCCTTCCTCACACACTTGCTGCATATTATTTCTGCCTGTTCAACAGCTACCCTACCCTCTGTTCCATAGCTCTGGTTCCCATCCCCCTGCCAAACTAGTTTAAACCCTCCCGAAGAGTTCCAGCAAACCTCCCACCCAGGATATTGGTGCTCCTCCAGTTTACGTGCAATCCGACCTTCATGTACAGGTCCCACCTTCCCCAGAAGATATCCCAATGATCCACACATCTGAAGCCTTCCCTCCAGCACCAGCCCTGTAGTCACGTGTTCAGCTGCACTCGCTCTCTGTTCCTTGCCTCACTTGTACGTGGCACCGGTAGCAATCCTGAGATCATTACTCTGCTTGTCCTGCTCTTTAGCTTCCAACCTCACTCCCTAAAATCACTTTTTAGATCCTCATCCCTTTTCATAACTGTCGTTGGTGCCTATGTGCACCACGACTTCTGGTTGCTCCCCCTCCCCCTTAAGAATCCTGTATACTCAATCCGAGACATCCCTGGCCCTGGCACCTGGGAGGCAACATACCTTCCGGGAGTCTCGCTCACGACCACAGAATCTCCTATCCATTCCCCTGACCATTGAGTCTCCCATCACGATTGCTTTTCTATTCTCCCCCCTTCCCTTCAGAGCCACAGAGCCAGACTCAGTGCCAGAGGCCTGGCCGCTAGGGCCTTCCCCCGGTAGGTCATCCCCCCCCCCAACAGCATCCAAAACGGTATACTTGTTTTGAAGGGGAACGGCCACGAGGGATCCCTGCACTGTCTGCCTGTTCGTTTTCCTTCCCCTGACTGTAACCCAGCTACTCTTGTCCTGTACCTTGGGTGTGGCTACCTCCCTGTAACTCTTCTATATCACCCCCTCTGCCTCCTGGATGATCCGAAGTTCATCCAGCTTCAGTTCCCTAACACGGTCTCTGAGGAGCTGGAGTTGGGTGTACTTCCCGCAGGTATAGTCAGCGGGGACACCGGTGGTATCCCTCACCACCCACATCCCAGAGGAGGAGCATGCAATTGCCCTAGCCTCCATCCCCTCTTACCTTACAGAATGTAGCTGCCCTGTGGACCAACTGGATCTCCGCCCTCCGACTCTGCTCCCAGTCAGCTGCACTCTCTGTAAACTCCCGGCTCCCTTCTCGCTCTTTCAGGGAATTAAATGAAAGGAGCACCTTACTCCCTCCTCACCTAACTCCCTCAGTCACCAAACTCTCACTATAGCACTCAAATGCGCCCAAATTCAGCACTCCCTCAGTCACCAAACTCTCACTACAGCACTCAAACGCACCCAAATTCAGCACTCCCTCAGTCACCAAACTCTCACTATAGCACTCAAATGCGCCCAAATTCAGCACTCCCTCAGTCACCAAACTCTCACTACAGCACTCAAACGCACCCAAATTCAGCACTCAGTGCAAACAAAGTCAGCACTAGAAGCTGGCTCACCTTTATACTGTGACTCTAGCCTCTGAAAACTAGCCTAATCCAATTAACTAATTAACAAGCTCCAGCTGCAAGTAGCTGCAAGTAGAACCTCTGTTTAAAGCTGATTGAAAATTCACCTTCTTCTAAACCAAGCAGCAACTTTGAAGTGAATGTACCAGTCAGAGTTTCAGCGTAGACTCCGAGCTCAAAGCCGAATTGAGCCTGTGAGGAAGTGGAACTGCTGCTCTGCTTCTTGTGGGTTCTGCCTCCTCCCCAATCCCCAACCCTACCTGCCCCACCTTCTGTCCTCCCAACCCTGTGTCTGTGGTGGGAGTGGGACCACCTGGGGCCTATTGCTGTAGGCCCCCTCCCGGGGGGAAGGCCCTGCTGCCTGCCTCTGTCCTCCTACCCCTCTGCTTGAGGTGGGGGTGGGACCACCTGGGGCTGCTGTGAAGACAAAGGACTTTGTTTTGGGCACCAACAGGTCTGAAGAGAATCGTCCGCCCGCCTTTTCACCACCTGTGGCAGGTGTGGGGCAGCCTGGGACATTATTTTATCCCCCCCCAGGGCTGAAGAATGCTGCCCCGCTCTGCTGTTGCCCTGCAGCACCTTTCCCTTGTGGTACCTGCTGTTGTGGTGGCACGTCCATCACCCCCCCCCCCACCCTTTCCCCCCCCCCCTACTACACTGATCTCAGTTACATGGCCATGCCGTACCAGGGGTGGGCATGGACTGCACCCCAAGGGCATCCTCCACTCTGCCGGGGGCAGGGCGGTCAAGAACCTACGTGGGGGCGGCAACCTCTCGACCTTCCGCTGCCTCCGCGGCCCCCTCGCCATTCCGCCTACTAACGCGGCAACTTGGGGTCAAATATTATGCCCACCCCACCATGACCATCGAGGCGTGCACTCGTGCGATGGATGGGGTCGTCGGCCCCTCGGCCATTATAGCCGCCTCAAGGATGTACGGCCAAACCGTGTTTTTCCTGTGGGCCGAGCAGGCGGTGCACCGGGCCCTGGAAAGGGGGCTCTCGGTGGGCGGGACACACGGTGAACCCGCAGGAGGTCCCCGCCAAACGTGTCGTTCTTTCCAACGTCCCGCCCTACGTCCCCACCGAGTTCCTCCTCCCCATCTCAAACTCCTGGGGGAGCTCAGGTGTGGGGTGGCGCGCTGACGCTCGGCCTGCGGGACCCCTCCCTCCGCCATGTATACTCCTTCCGCCGTCAGGGTTTTGTCCGCCCGGCCCGGGAGGAGGTCACGGAGGGAGTTTCGTGGTCTCCCACCAAGGGGAGGACCATTGTAGCGCACAAAGACTCCATGAGACGAAAAGAGTGAAGTCGATGAGGCTTTATTAAGCGTGTCTGTTCCCCAGCAGCCCGATAGTAAACTGGCCTGCGGGGGAAGGCACCGGCTTCTTATACTTCGCCTTCAGGGCGGAGTATGAGGTCAACGGCCAACCAGGACCCGGGATCTGTCAGCCAATGACATTAGGGCTTCCAGTCCCACATGACCCCCAATACATACTACCACATTCACCCCTTGTCAAAAATGAACCCGGCGGTGTGATGCTTCGTATGGTGGTAAGGGTTTACAGGGCTGGTCCTGGGAGGATAGAACAGTTACATGGTAGTACAGTATTGGACAGTATCGTCCTGTTACAACTATTTACAGAGGGTATAGGAAAAACAAAATGTTCATTGAACAGTCCATCTTTGTTTTACATCGACGCCACGAGTCGGTCGGGCGGTCTGGTCGTCCGTGTCGATCGCCTCGGCCCCGGCGGTGGTGGTGGTGCTTGTACCAGCGTTGTCGCCTCCGGGAGCTGCACGGTTTCAGCTGTCGGTGCAAAGGGGAGGGGGACTGATCCTCCTGGGAAGGGGGCGGTCGCGGGGTGCGGTGGCGGCAGGAAGGGGGGCGGTTGGGTTGATGGTGCCGGGGGGGTGTGCGTTGTGCCGGCGGGCGCCAGATCCCGCAGGGAGACCGTGTCCTGTCGGCCGTCGGGGTACTCCACGTAGGCGTACTGGGGGCTTGCGTGCAGGAGGTGAACCCTTTCGACCAACGGGTCCGCCTTATGTGCCCGCACATGCTTTCGGAGCAGGATGGGTCCTGGGGCCGCCAGCCAGGTTGGCAGCGACGTTCCAGAGGAGGACCTCCTAGGGAAGACAAGGAGACGCTCGTGCGGCGTTTGATTAGTGCTTGTACATAATAACGACCGGATGGAATGGAGAGCGTCCGGGAGGACCTCCTGCCACCGTGAAACTGGGAGGTCCCTGGACCGTAGGGCCAGTAGGACGGCCTTCCAGACCGTGCCGTTTTCCCTTTCTACTTGCCCGTTCCCCCGGGGGTTGTAGCTGGTCGTCCTGCTTGAGGCTATGCCCTTGCTGAGCAGGAACTGGCGCAGCTCGTCACTCATGAAAGAGGACCCCCTGTCGCTGTGGACGTATGCGGGGTAACCGAACAGTGTGAAGATGCTGTTCAGGGCTTTAATGACTGTGGCCGCGGTCATGTCGGAGCAGGGAATGGCAAAAGGGAAGCGGGAGTATTCGTCCACTACATTAAGGAAATATGCGTTGCGGTCGGTGGAGGGGAGGGGCCCTTTGAAATCGAGACTGAGGCGTTCAAAGGGGCGGGAAGCCTTAATCAGGTGCGCTCCATCTGGCCTGAAAAAATGCGGCTTGCATTCCGCGCAGATGTGGCAGTCCCTTGTGACTGTACGGACCTCTTCTAAAAAGTATGGGAGATTGCGGGACTTGATGAAGTGGTAAAACCGAGTGACCCCCGGGTGGCAGAGGTCCTCGTGGAGGGTTTGGAGGCGGTTAATTTGTGCGTTGGCACATGTGCCGCGGGATAGGGCATCGGACGGCTCGTTCAGCTTTCCGGGCCGGTACAAGATCTCATAGTTAAAGGTGGAGAGCTCGATCCTCCACCTTAAGATCTTGTCATTTTTAATCTTGCCCCGCTGTGCATTATCGAACATGAAGGCTACCGACCGTTGGTCAGTGAGGAGAGTGAATCTCCTGCCGGCCAGGTAATGCCTCCAATGTCGCACAGCTTCCACTATGGGCGAAGTATAAGAAGCCGGTGCCTTCCCCCGCAGGCCAGTTTACTATCGGGCTGCTGGGGAACAGACACGCTTAATAAATTGTAGCGCACAAAGACTCCATGAGACGAAAAGAGTGAAGTCGATGAGGCTTTATTAAGCGTGTCTGTTCCCCAGCAGCCCGATAGTAAACTGGCCTGCGGGGGAAGGCACCGGCTTCTTATACTTCGCCTTCAGGGCGGAGTATGAGGTCAACGGCCAACCAGGACCCGGGATCTGTCAGCCAATGACATTAGGGCTTCCAGTCCCACATGACCCCCAATACATACTACCACAACCATAAAGTGTTCTGGTCAGCGGATGGCATGCGAAGCCATGCCTGCAGAGGGCTGGGGCATATTCGCCGGAACTGCCCCACACTGATGGCCGCCGCCAACACCACCTCCAGGGCGGCCGCGGCTGGCGCTGCCCGCCTCTCCTCCACCACTTCTTCGTCCGCCCAGCAGCTGGCTCCTGATAACACCGCGGCTGCTGGCGGGGGGGGGGGGCAGAGGCAGCCTAAAAAGGCCAAACGGAAGACGGCGCGATGGTCGGACCGGGCCCATCCACACCTTGGCCCCATCACGAGTACTGACCCCGTGCCCGTCCCAACGAACTCAGAGGCCGCAGCCTCACCTCGGGATACCGCCGCAGCCTCGCAACAAAATGAGGGGCCCGGAGAGACCACCACACTGGCCCCGAAGGGCGGTGGGGAGCCTGTGTACGGTCCCGAGCTGGAGGCTGTTCCGGCCTCGCCACAGTCCGAGGAGCTGGACGATGCGGAGGGGGGGGGGGGGACGCTGCCGAGGGCTCTCCTGCGATGGAGGCCCACAGCGAGATGAGCTTTCCCCCCGCAAGCGCCGCTTGCCCAGGCTGGAGGAGCTGGTGGATCTCGCTACCCCTTCCCCAGGCGAGCGGGGTTGGGTGTCTCCTATGTTTGTCCCCATCACCCTGACGCCCAGACCTGTTTAAAAGAAAGCCAGGGAGGCCTCCAAGGCATCCGAGCTGCCGTCGTCCCCCGAGCAGGGAGGCCCGGGACCGGGTGGAGACATGACCCCCGAGGGTCCGTCACCTCTTTTTGTTCACCGCCAGGGGCCGGCGGCAGCTACCAGTGTGCGTATGTATTCGGGTTGTGGGCGGGCAACGGCGAGGAGGGCTCCCCGCTCACAACACCTAGCCAGACGATGCCAGGGAGACCAGGTTCCATCCCGAAGCTGTTCCGAGGGGGTTTCCCAGGTCTCTCCGAAGGCCCGGCATCGATGGTGGAGGCGGGGACGGAGCCGCCGCCGTCCACGGACCCAGAACCGTGGGAGGACCCTGCGAGGGACCCGCCTGAGGACGATCCTGGGGGTGGGATCGACTCGGGCCTAGGGCTAGCCGGTAGGCCCGTGTTGCCCGCCGCGCTCCATGTGG
Organism: Scyliorhinus torazame; assembly: GCF_047496885.1. Classification (NCBI taxonomy): domain Eukaryota; kingdom Metazoa; phylum Chordata; class Chondrichthyes; order Carcharhiniformes; family Scyliorhinidae; genus Scyliorhinus; species Scyliorhinus torazame. The sequence continues at coordinate 34,489,532 of NC_092733.1, read as the reverse complement.
CGGGGGACTCGGGCTCGGGTGGTGACCGCTCGGAGGAGGAAGGCTCTCGGTGACGGGTGAGGAGGAGGATTTAGATGCTCTCTGCAGCGAGGCAGAGGGTGCCCTCATACCCGTCACCGACTCTCCCCTCATCCCCTCAGGGGAACTCCGAGCACTTCTGAAAAAGCATCACGGTCACCGGGACTGCGTGCGGCTGGCCCTGGACAGCTGGGGAAATCTGGGTCTGCTCCTCGAGTCCGCCCGCGTCTATGCCAGAGAGGCGCAGGAATTCGATCAGGACCAGGGGGAGCTGCGCCAAGCTGTTCTCTTCCTCGCGGGGCTCCTGAGGGAGTGGAGGGGGCGACGACCCTCTACTTCCTCTGAGCAATGAGGTGATTGGACAAGGACACATGCTACAACTGACATGGAGGTAACCATAGCCAGCCTCAACATCAACGGCAACAAGGACTCACATCGTCGTTTCCAGTGCTTCTCTGTCCTTCGGGGTGGAAAGTACGGGGTGTGCTTCCTACAGGAAACCCAGGCCATTCCGGGTGACGAAGCTCAGTGGACCCTGGGGTGGCAAGGAGGAGTCTTCAGGATTCACCTGGCCCCACATTCGGGCGGGGTGGCTATCTTGTTGGCTGCACATTTTCAGCCGGAGATCTTGGGGGTCAAGGAGCCAGTGCCAGGCCGTCTGTTGCACTTAACAGTCCGCGTCGGGGATGTGGTGCTTCACTTTGTGAATGTCTACGCTCCCCTGGCCGGGCCGCAGCAGGCGACGTTCTACGAAAAAGTGTCCACTCTTCTAGGCATCCTGGTGGGCGAGTGCATAGTCCTCAGAGGGAATTTTAATTGCGCAATGTGGTGGTATGTACTAAGGGTATTACGGTACCCAGTGATGCCGAGAGACTATTGGTGGACAGACACTGGGTCCTGATTCGATCTGCCGCCTGCTGGCTCCACCCAGTAAGGCGGAGTATAAGAACCCGGGTTCTCCCAGCAGCCTCATTCTGTAACCGAGCTGCTAGGGAACAAGTCTGCGTAATAAAGCCATCGATTGACTTCACCTCTTCGCGCCTCGTGAGTGATTGATTGTGCTACACACAAGGACCATCGTGGAGCCCAGCGCAGCTCACCCGCGGTGGTGAAGTTGAGGGACCTGGTTAGGTCCTTCGACGTGATGGCCGTCTGGCGGACTCGCCATCCTGAATTGCGGGTGTACACCTTTGTGTGCCCTCCGTTCAGAGCATCCGGAATCGACCGCCTTTACATTTCCAAGACGTACTTGCCCAGCGTTCCGACGGCCTCTGTGGAACAGGTGCCGTGCTCGGATCACCACCTGGTGTGGGCGGGGCTCCTGCGCTCAGACACGGTCTTTACGCCTTGGCCCTGTGCTGGACCACATGATCCACCCTGACCAGTCCTACACAGTCCCAGACCGCACAATCTACGATAACATCCATCTGATCCGGGACATAATTCATTTTACCCAGAGGACTGGTATGTCGAGCGCCTTCCTGTCCCTGGTCCAGGAGAAGGCGTTCGACAGGGTGGGGCACGAGTATTTGCTCGGGACTCTGCGAGCTTTCGGTTCGGGTCGCATTTTGTCGCCCGGATCCGATTACTGTACGCTGCCTCGGAGTGTCTGATTAAGGTTAACGGGTCCCTGACGGCGCCCCTTCGCTTTGGGAGAGGAGTGCGTCAGGGCTGCCCCTTGCCCGGCCAACTTTATTCTCTGTGCGTGGAGCCTTTCCTGCGTCTCCTGCGGAGGAGGTTCCCGGGGCTGGTTCTACGTGAGCCGGACGTGGGGGTGGTCCTCTCGGCTTACGCTGAAGACGTGCTTCTCATGTTCACTGACCCCGGTGACCTGCGGAGGATGTGAGAGTGCCAGGCTGTGTACTTCACCGCGTCCTCTGCTAGGATCAACTGGGCTAAATGTTCCGGACTCCTGGTCGGTCCGTGGCAGATGGACCCCCTCCCAGAGCAGCTCAGGCCCTTCAGCTGGAGTCGGACCAACATCCTCCACTTGGGAGTCCACTTTTGCCCGGCAGAGGAAGCCTGGCCGGCGAACTGGCAGGAGCTGGAGACCAAGGTCACCGTTTGCCCGGGACGCTGGACAGGACGGCTCCGAGTGCTGTCCCACAGGGGTCGAGTTCTCGTCATAAACCAGCTGATCGCCTCTATGCTGTGGTCCCGGCTGGTCACTGACTCCTTCCCCTGGCTTTGTCACACCATCCAGAGAGCCCAGCTTCGGTTCCTCTGGGACAAAGGATTGCACTGGGTCGCTGCGGAGGTCTTGAGTCTCCCGAGTGCGGAGGGCGGTCAGGCGCTGGTGTGCCTTCACACCCAGACTGCGACTTTCCACCTTCAGACTCTGCAGCGATACCTGTACGCTGAGCCTCCTCCACGGTGGGGCCCTGGCGACGGATTTCTTCCCCCAGGGACTCAGCCTGAACTCCGACATGCAGCTCCTGTTCGTTGACCGGAATGGTCCTCGGAACTCTTTGTTGGCGCTGCCCGTCTTGTACCAGGACCTCCTCAAAGTCTGGAACACGGTCTCCACGCGCCGCAGCTCTCCCCCGTCAGGAGTAGTGGCTCTCGTAAGGGAGCCGCTGCTCAGGAATCCGCACCTCCGCCAATATCCATTCAGGTGGCTGGCGGAGCGGAGGGCTGTGGATGCCGGGGTGACCAGGATCGGGGACGTGCTGGGTGGCAGAGGAGTGGGCTGGATGACACTCTACGAGCTTGCCAGGCGAGGAGCGGTGTCCGGTGCGCGGCCAATGCTATTCAAGGCCTCAAAACGGTCGTGCTCGGCCCTGTGGGCACACTTGGGCTCGAGACGGCGCGGTTGTGCAGTGGCATCTGAGCGGACCCCTGCTCGGACGGAATTCCACATTGGTCCCAAACCCCGGAACCCCCCCACAGCCCCAGCCGCCTCGCGGAAATACCCTTCGTGCCTTTTCGCATTGCGCGGAGGGGTTTCCTGTACGGCCTGCTGTTGCACACCTTCCACCACCTTGTCCTCGCCCGCCGTCCGGACACGCCTTGGCGTACCTCGGTGCCGTCCGGTGGCGGAGGTCCCCATTGGAGGTCCTTCTACGGAGGTGTCCTCCCCATAAAACTAGGGGACCTGGGGTGGAGGGTGTTGCGTATGACAGGGCCGTGCAACCATCGTTTAAATCACTTCACGGCTCTGCCAGAGACCTGCCACTTACGCGGCCTGGTGGATACCGTGGAGCACGTGTATGTTGCCCGTCCTGGGCTGCACTCCCTTTTTGTTTTCTTGACAGCGTTGTTTGGGAGGTTTTCTTTGCACTTCAGCCCCACGCTCCTGATCTACGGACATCCGGTGCGGAGGGGGGGCGGGGAGGGCGGAGGACCTCCTCGTGAACCTGCTCCTGGGCCTGGCCAAACTTCCCATTTATAGGTCCAGGCAGCGGGCGACCGAGGGGGTCGTCCAGCCTGACTGTCTGCCCATCTTCCGCGGCCTCGTTCGCGGCCAGGTGTCCCTGGAGAGGGAGCATGCGGTGTCCACGGGCGCACTCGAGGCCTTCCGTGCTCGGTGGGCACCGCACGGGTTGGACTGCCTTATCCACCCCGATTCTCTCACTTTAATTTGACGGGTTTTTGATAAGTTTTTGTTTCCTTTCTCGTTCGTTTTGGGCTGTGCTCCACCCGTTGCTTTGGGGCACTCCCCTCTATTGTTTTATCCATCAGTTACTTTCTGAGGAACTAAATAAGTACTTTGCGTCAGTCTTCACAGTAGAAGACATGAGTAATATCCCACCAATTCCAGAGAGTCAGGGGGCAGAGTTGAATATGGTGGCCATCATAAAGGAGAAAGTGCTAGAGAAACTAAGAGGTCTAAAAATTAATAAATCTCCGGGCCCAGGTGGACTACATCCTAGAGTTCTAAAGGAGATAGCTGAAGAAATAGTGGAGGCGTTGGTGATGATGTTTCAAAAGTCACTGGAGTTAGGGAAAGTCCCAGAGGATTGGAAAATCGCTGTTGTAACCCCCATGTTCAAGAAGGGAACAAGGAAAAAGATGGAAAATTATAGGCCAATTAGCCTAACCTCGGTTGTTGGCAAGATTCTAGAATCCATTGTTAAGGATGAGATTTCTAAATTCTTGGAAGTGCAGGGTCAGATTAGGACAAGTCAGCATGGATTTAGTAAGGGGAGGTCGTGCCTGACAAACCTGTTAGAGTTCTTTGAAGAGATAACAAATAGGTTAGACCAAGGAGAGCCAATGGATGTTATCTATCTTGACTTCCAAAAGGCCTTTGATAAGGTGCCTCACGGGAGACTGCTGAGTAAAATAAGGGCCCATGGTATTCGAGGCAAGGTACTAACATGGATTGACGACTGGCTGTCAGGCAGAAGGCAGAGAGTTGGGATAAAAGGTTCTTTTTCGGAATGGCAACCGGTGACGAGTGGTGTCCCGCAGGGTTCAGTGTTGGGGCCACAGCTGTTCTCTTTATATATTAACGATCTAGATGACGGGACTGGGGGCATTCTGGCTAAGTTTGCCGATGATACAAAGATAGGTGGAGGGGCAGGTAGTATGGAGGAGGTGGGGAGACTGCAGAAAGATTTAGACAGTTTAGGAGAGTGGTCCAAGAAATGGCTGATGAAATTCAACGTGGGCAAGTGCGAGGTCTTGCACTTTGGAAAAAAGAATAGAGGCATGGACTATTTTCTAAACGGTGACAAAATTCATAATGCTGAAGTGCAAAGGGACTTGGGAGTCCTAGTCCAGGATTCTCTAAAGGTAAACTTGCAGGTTGAGTCCGTAATTAAGAAAGCAAATGCAATGTTGTCATTCATCTCAAGAGGCTTGGAATATAAAAGCAGGGATGTACTTCTGAAGCTTTATAAAGCATTAGTTAGGCCCCATTTAGAATACTGTGAGCAATTTTGGGCCCCACACCTCAGGAAGGACATACTGGCACTGGAACGGGTCCAGCGGAGATTCACACAGATGATCTCAGGAATGGTAGGCCTAACATACGATGAACGTCTGAGGATCCTGGGATTATATTCATTGGAGTTTAGGAGGTTGAGGGGAGATCTAATAGAAACTTACTAGATAATGAATGGCTTAGATAGGGTGGATGTAGGGAAGTTGTTTCCATTAGCAGGGGAGACTAGGACCCGGGGGCACAGCCTTAGAATAAAAGGGAGTCACTTTAGAACAGAGATGAGGAGGAATTTCTTCAGCCAGAGAGTGGTGGGTCTGTGGAATTCATTGCCACAGAGGGCGGTGGAGGCCAGGAGTTGAATGTCTTTAAGACAGAAGTTGATAAATTCTTGATTTCTCGAGGAATTAAGGGCTATGGAGAGAGAGCGGGTAAATGGAGTTGAAATCAGCCATGATTGAATGGCGGAGTGGACTCGATGGGCCAAATGGCCTTACTTCCGCTCCTATGTCTTATGGTCTTATGTTCTTTTGCTTGGTTGTCACACCCAGCATCACGCCAGTGTCAGTGGCGGATGCTGGCTTAACTCCTGGACGTGTAGCTAAACGTGCAGGTCATAAATTCACAAATAAAACACCACAAAAAACAAAAGAAAGACAAAACACATAAACAAAAATATTTTTTATTTGTGAAATTAAAGTAGTGAGACCATATAAAAGGTCTAAGCCAAACTGCAACTTTTAAGTTAATTAACTAAATAAAAGAAGGACTAGACTTTAGATATATCTAATGGTTGAGGCAGCACGGTAGCACAGTGGTTAGCACTGTTGCCTCACAGCTCCAGGGTCCCGGGTTCGATTCGCGGCTTGGGTCACTGTGTGGAGTCTGCACGTTCTCCCCGTGTCTGCGTGGGTTTCCTCCGGGTGCTCCGGTTTCCTCCCACTGTCCATAGATGTGTCGGTTAGGTGGATTGGCCATGATAAATTGCCTATGGTCCTCTTTCCAAGGGCCGGTGCAGACTCGATAGGGCGAATGGCCTCCTTCTGCACTGTAAATTCTATGATTCTATGATTTTGAATTATGACAAAGTGTCAGGAAAACAAAGGAATGTTTTCTGTTTGTAATATCTTTGTAATTTTTCTTAGATACAGGTGGACAAGCTTGGGGCGCCTGCGAGTATGGTAATTGGAGTAAGACTGTGAGAGTCTAAGCTCACAATAAGAAATGGGTTTGATATGGTAAGGGCTTCAAACAGATGTTTACTTAAGGCAATAACAGGAGTAGCTTTGAATGGGTTGTTTTGGTTCAAAGTCTCCTATATATAGGTTGTAAGAGAAGTGTAAGTAGGTAATGTAAAGATAGGGTAAGTTTACTTTTTTTAAATGCTGAGAACTGAAATAAGGAAATAAATGTAATCAGTTCTGGGAAGAAGGCATTTCTGAAGAGATTGGTTGAGACCACGAGCGCGATTCTCCCGCAGTTGGCGGGCTGGACGACGCCAGGGCCAAGAACGGCGCGAACCACTCCAGCGTTGGGCCAACCGGAAGTTGCGGAATCCTCCGCACTTCCGGGAACTAGGCCGGAGCCGGAGGGGTTGACGCCGCGCCATCGGGCGCTGAAGGGTCGGCGCGAGTTGGCACATGCGCAGAACCGCCGGTGTGGTTCCGCACGTGCGCAGACTGGCCGGCGTGTTCCTGCGCATGTGCAAGGGGGTTCTTCTCCGCGCCGGCCTTGGCGGAGGAAGGAAGGAGTGCCCCCACTGTACAGGCCACGCCCGCAGATCGGTGGGCCCCGATCGTGGGCCAGGCCACCGTGGTGGCCCCGCCCCCCGGGGCAGGACTCCCCCCCCCCCGAGGACTCCACTAGGTGGCCTACCAGCCAGGTCCCACCGTGTGGGACCATGTCCATTTCACGCCGGCGGGACGGGTCAGGAACTGACGGGGCCCGGAGAATTGCCGGGGGGGGGGCGGGGCGCTGCCAACAGCCCCCGACTGGCGTAAACCCCACCCGAAAACCAGCGCCAGAGAATATGGCAGCTGGCGTCGGAGCGGCGGGGTGGGATTCACGCCGCCCCCCCGGATTCTCTGACTCGGCGGGGGGGCCGGAGAATCCAGCCCCATAGAGAGATCAAAGGGAAAGAACGCATTTAAGGAAATGCCAAAGAATATGAGTGGGTATCTGCTTAGATCTCCCAGCAGGCAGCAGGACTCCCAGAAAGCAATGTAAACAAGGCCAGTCTTGATGAGCCAACTGCTGTCAGCCTGAGTAAACGCCCCAAGAAAAAACAAAGGCACCGTGTGGGTAAACGTTATTAGGATTTTATAGATTTTAAAATCTATCAAGAGTTGCTGAACGTAAAAAGAGAAGGCTAGCTCTGAGGGTTGTTTATGTTAAGATCTTTTGAAACTATTTTGAGGAATTGCTTACTGTGTGAAGCCATTTTTGTATTCAAGTGGAATTCTATTTTTTTTCTTCTCTATTTCTTTATAAGCATTTGCTCTGCTGTAAAAACATAGGAACATAGAAAATAGGAGCAGGAGGAGGCCATTCGGCCCTTCAAGCCTGCTCCGCCATTCATTATGATCATGGCTGATCATACAGCTGAATAGCCTAATCCCACTTTCCCCGCATATCCTTTGATCACCTTCGCCCTAAGTGCTCTATCTAACTGCTTCTTGAAAACATCCAATGATTTGGCCTCAAGTGGTAAAATATTCCACAGGCCCGCCTACCTCTGGGCGAAAAATGCCTCCTCATCTCTGTCCTAAATGGCCTACCCCGTAATTTCAAACAGTACAAATGGAATTCCTCTATCCCAATCCTCTGGATAATCCTGACTATAGGCCTTCAACGTGGTCTTTAGGTCTCTGCGATTCTGGATGATACACAGTTGGTTTAAATTTCCCTGAATAACTTTGATACAAATTTGGATCCCTGATCTGATTGGATTTTGTTTGGTAGTCCTTATCTCATTAAAAATATTAGTTAACTCCTCTACACTCTGCTTTTCTGTCGCATTTCATAATGGAATGGCCTCTTGAAATCTAGTAGACACATCCACTATGGTCAACAGATACTGGTTCCCATCTTTTGTCTTGGGAACGCAATCAGTTAGGACCCGAGTAAATATTTACTCAAATGCCGCAATGCTCGTTAAGGGTGCTGGCGGATTACCGTTTGTGGTTTTCCTGTTACATGTGTGACATGTACGGCAAAATTCAGCTACATACTTTTGCAGTCTAGGCCAATAAAATGTTCTTGTATTTTTGCTTGAGTTTTCCTTACACCTAAATGACCTCCCTACTGGAACTTCATGTGCTACCTACAAGAGCTACTTTCCATAACCCACCAGTAATATAACTTCTGCCCATTTCTCATCTGCCTGAATGTGTAAAGGTCTCCACTTTTCCATTAATACATTATTTCTAATGTAATAACACACCGGTATATACTCAGATTCTATTTCTGTATATGCTTTCTCATATAACTGCTTTATCTCTGAATCCTCCTGTTGTAATCCTCCCAGTTTTCCTGTACTAAAGATATCAGCTTCTTCCACCACCTGCTCTTGTTCTTGATCAACCATCTGATCAAAGATTGTTCCTGATAACTGAACCTCAGCCTCCTTATCTTTACTCCTTGACTTCTCCTCCTCTTGTCTCAACCTGAGGCTTTGTGATCTTGTTACCACACAATCTGGAATCACCCCAGGATGTGCTTATTGCAACACCTCGGTTGTTTGACTTGCCACCAGCTTTTCAACCACAGTAAGCATCACTACCACCTGTGATGGAGCTATATCATTACGCAGGATAAACTTTACCCCTGAAAAAGGTAATTTCTCTATTACTCCTATCACCACTTCACTGTCAACTGGAGTGTTTAACTAGGATCAGAATCACAGAATAATACATAGAACATAGGACATTACAGCGCAGTACAGGCCCTTCGGCCCTCGATGTTGCACCGACCTGTGAAACCACTTTAAAGCCCATCGACACTATTCCCTTATCGTCCATATGTCTATTCAATGACCATTTGAATGCCCTTAGTGTTGGCGAGTCCACTACTGTTGCAGGCAGGGCATTCCACGCCCTTACTACTCTCTGAGTAAAATGCAGCACAGAGGAGGCCCTTCAGCCCATCGAGTCTGCACTGGCGCATGAAAAACACCTGACCTACCAATCCTAATCCCATTTGCCAGCACTTGGCCCATCGCCTTGAATGTTATGCCGTGGCAAGTGCTCATCCAGATATGTTTTAAAGAATGTGAGGCAACCTGCCTCTCCTACCCTCCCACGCAGTGTTACCTTGTACACATGAGTAAACCTTACCCTCACAAATACAATCTTTAAGCAGATATGACACCTTCGATTCAACTAACCTCTGAATGCTGGAGTCGTTTGACTGTTTTTTTTCCCACTTTAATAAATGCCACTGGTTTAAGCTGGTTTAAAAATCTGTCTTCCCAGTACCTTTTTTAAGATACCAACTCTACAACTTTGTGTGTCCAACCGTATCATGATGAAACTATTTGAGCTTTCTTATCTCTCTACCATCCTCATAAGTTCCTTTTAACCTGAGGCAAAATCTCTTTAATATCTCCTTTGCCTTGCTCATCTGTAGATTTCTCAATCCCCCGTTTTTATCCTTCACAAGCTGAAGTCGATGTCGAAAACCAAACCTTGATTTATGAACTAATTCAGAATCATCTGCCATTCCTGCTGCCTGTCTAGCAGTTTTAACCAATTGCTCTTCCACACGAGTTATCATGATAGTGGGAAGTGAATCTTTAAATTCCTCTAATTATTTCTCGAAGAGTGTCATATGTTCGGTCTATGTTTAATGCTCTTAATCACCTAGCCACTTATTTTGTTTGATTCTTTCAAATTCTATCTATGTATGACCTGCTTCTTTCCTTAGATTTCTAAACTTCTGTCGGTAGGCTTCTGGCACTAATTCATATGCATTTAAAATAGCTTTTCTCACATCATCATAATCCCTAGATACCTCCTCTGATAGTGATGCAAACACTTCCCTAGCTCTACCTATTAACTTTGTTTAAACCAACAATACCCACATGGTCTTTGGCCAATTCAATTGTTTAGCTACTTTCTCAAATGAGATGAAAAAGGCTTCCACATCTTTCTCGTCAAACTTTGACAGTGCTTGAATATCTTGAAACATATCACTACTAGGGATTGGATTGGTAAGGCTTACTCCTTTAGACTTTCCTCAACTTCTGCATTCAACTGCACCCTTTTGAGTTAATAATCTCTTTGCAGTTCCATTTTCCAAAGTTCAAATTCTCTCTTTTTCTTTTGATTCTGTCATTGCCACTCTCTCTCTCTTTCTTTTTCTGCTGCCATTGCCGCTTTCTCGCTCTCTTTCCTTTTCTTCTGCCATTGCCGTTCTCTCTTCTTTGCTTCTGTCACTGTCGCTGTCTCTCTCTGTTTTCCATCAAGCTGTGTTCTATGTTCTATCTCATTTCTTTACCCTGTTGCAGCTGTTTGATTTGGAACCGAAGTTCAGCTAATTCCAATGATTCAGACTGTGCAACTGGCAATGCTGAGCTAAACACTGAGCTATTGCTTGAATTATCTCCACCACCCTCACTCTTTCAGGTAAAGCCAACTATATTGTGTCTGCCAAATCTTAATGCATTGTTTTAACCACCCATAAGCTGATAGGGTTTTTAATAACATTACTGCTACAAATGTGAAATACAATATATATCAATTTCTACATTAATTGCAAGACTTTATTTAGGACAGAGTCTCTTAAAATCTGATTGAATGTTTGTTGTGAATGGTCTCTATTTAATAATTGCGAGGTGTGAATAGTCAATAGGGAATGATATGATGCGGCTGGCCAATGATATTAACATTTATTTAAATCCATTAAAATTAGGTTCTCGCCTTTTGTGGGCGTGAATCTTGTGATGTCACTGGCGAAGGGCGGGGGAAAATCGAGAATCACGTTTCCCGATTGTCTCCGGATTCTCTGCCCCCTCTGCCGTTCCCCCTGATGGCGAACTCGGGCTGAAAATCGCCCCCAGAGTTTTTTTTTGGGGGGGGGCGGAGAGTGTCCTTTATAATCAATACAGAGTTTATTGGGGATAAAAGCAAATTACTACTGATGCTGGAAGCTGAAACGAAGCCAGAAAATTCTGGACAACCTCAGCAGGTCTGACAGCATCTGTGGAGAAAGAGGTGGAGGTGGGCAAATGTTTTAGTCTGGATGACTTTGACAACCTCAGTGGATAAGAGAGTACTTTTCAAGTGTTGTAATGTGGGAAATATGGCAGCCAATTATGCATAGCAAGCTCCCACAAACAATGATGTGACATGTGGTGTGCTTCACGCTGAATAGCCTGTGTCCATGCTCTAACCTCTCTGGATTATGTTGCCCTAAGCTCTTGAGTTCCCTTTTCCACTACTCTCCACCTGACTTAAGACTCTCTTTAAAACCTGCCTTTGTTTTTTCAACCTTTCATGGGGTGTGGGTGATTTTGGCAAGGCCAGCATATGTTGCCCCTTCCTAATTGCCCTTAAACTGAGTGGCTTTTGGGGCCATTTCAGAGTCAGCCACATGGAGTCCGGAGTCACAAGTAGGTCAGATCACGGAAGGATGGCAGACTTCTTCCCTAAAGGACACTAGTGAATTGTTTACAATCGGTCATCTTCATGAGGACAGCAGGATGGCAATCTGTAACTAGTGGAGTGGCACAGGGATCCACGCTGGGATGACAAGTATTTACAATATATATTTATGAGTTGGACAAGGGAGGTGAATGTACTGTTGCCAAGTTTGTGGATGACACAAAATAGGTGGGATATCGACAGGTTAGGTGAGAGGGCAAAAACTTTGCCGATGCAATATAGTCGGAAAATGTGAAGTTCTGCGCTTTGTTGGGAAGAATAAAGGAGCAGAATATTATTTAAATGGAGAGAGACTGAAGAAAGTCTCAGCTCAGAAGGATTTGGGGCCCTCCTGCTTAAATCACAAGCTAGCATGGGGATACCGTGGAGGTGTGGGATTGGGTAGGGTGCTCTTTGTAAGGGCCGGTGCAGACTCGATGGACCGAATGGCCTCCTTCTGCACTGTAAATTCTATGATTCTTGCATGCAAGTTCAAAAGGTCATAGGGAAGGCAAATGGCATGTTGGCCTTTATTTCAAAGGGAATGGAGTCTAAACATAGGGAACGTCTGTAAAAACTATACAAGTCACTACTAGTTAGCCCACACCTGGAATACTGTGAACAATTTTGGGTCCCTAAAGAAAAGATGTCTTGGTGTTGGAGGCAATCCGGAGAAGGTTCACTAGGTTGATCCCAAGTATGGAGGTATCTATGAGGAGAGGGTGAGTAGGCCGGGCTGTACTCATTGGAGTTTAGAATGAGAGAGGCGACCTTATTGAGACATATCGGACTCTCAGGGGGTTTGACAGGGTCGATGCTGAGAGGTTGTTTCCCCTTGTGGGAGAGTCTCGGACCAGAGGGCAGAATCTCAGAGTAAGGGGGTCGCCCATTTCAGACAGAGATGAGGAGGAATTTCGTCTCTCAGAGGGGAGTGAATCTGTGGAATTCTTTACCGCAGAGAGCCGTAGAGGCTGGGCCGTTAAGCATGTTCAAGGCCGAGAGAGACAGATTTTTAATCAGCGAGGGAATCGAGGGTTATGGGGATAAGGGGAGATATCAGATCAGTCATGCTCTCATTTGAATGGGGGAACAGACTCGATGGGCCGAATGGCCTGCTCCTGCATCTTATGACCTTATGGTCTTGACGTGTGTTATCTATACAGGAGAGAGCTTGCCTTTGCCCTCAATTCATGCTGTACCTGAGCTAGGAGTATAGTAGGAAGTATTTTTTTTTAAAGTCACCAACTGAGCCACGAAAGTGGGGATTTGTTGCAAACTCATTATTTTTGTATTTTTACACATTCAAGTGATTGAACTAAATGAATCAGATCATAACTATTGTTTGACTTGTTGACTCATTGTCTGGTAGAGCTATTTAATAACTCATATCTAATCTGGCCTCGCCTGTTTACTCAGCATCTAGCGGAAAAGTCTGAGGTTGCGTGTGCAAGATGCTCTTCTCCTCCAGATAGAAAGTGCTAAGAGTGTGTTGGTGGCCATGGTTGGTCATGCTAGGCAAAGGAGCGTCGTAGTTTACCGTTGTCCCTCCAGTATGGCTGTCCAGGAAACTCTTCCCGCCTGCCATCAAAAATATCGGAAGGAATTATATGCCGACAGTCGATCTATTTCGCCGACCCACTCACCAAGTACTGGAGTGGGACTTGAACCCAGGGCTTCGGGTCCAGAGGCCGGGACACTATCCACTGCACCATGAGACATGCCTGTCCCAAGCTACTCTATTTAGCCGACAAATAGAAATTGCTGATAGCAGTCCTGGCAGCGTCTATAGAGGGAGAAAGGAGTGTTAACGCTCTGATGAACATGCTGAGAGTTTTCAACACTTTCTGCTCTTATTTCAGACCTCCGGCATCTGCAGCATTTTGGTATTTTACTGCATTTGGTCGATATGTGAATGGCGATGCATTCAGATGGATCATCAAACTGCACCGCAGCGTAAAAAGGAAATAAAAGTTGGGACAGAAATCAAACAGGTTGGCGATTTGCTTTCAAACATTTTACACAATCGACTGCAATGTTAGATCCCCAAATTATGCTTCCATGTAGGAAGGTATTGGACCGTGTATGGAAAAGGAGTGCAGAATGCTCTTATGGGAGAGGAACTTAAACCACTGGTGGTATCTACAACACGGCAAAATTTGTAGCACCCTAACCCTGTCTTGCGCCCCCAGCTGGCAGGGGCCCATGTCAGGAGCGTCGGATGATTAAATATGCCCCATTATGTGAGACCGAAACTCCACAGGAATTAAATATCTCTGGGTTATGATACTCTTTATTGTCACAAGTAGGCTTACATTAACACTGCAATGAAGTTACTGTGAAAAGCCCCTAGTCGCCACACTCCGGCGCCTGTTCGGGTACACGGAGGGAGAATTCAGAATCTCCAATTCACCTAACAGCACGCCTTTCGGGACTTGTGGGAGGAAACCGGAGCACCCGGAGGAAACCCACGCAGACACGGGGAGAACGTGCAGACTCCGCACAGACAGTGACCCAAGCCGGGAATCGAACCTGGGACCCTGGCGCTGTGAAGCAACAGTGCTAACCCAGGGCAACGGTGATCGGAACCTATAGAACAATGTTGGGACATGGTCATTGGACAACCAGTTTGCTTCACAATGCACCAAACACAATTAGGTTTGAAGCATGCTGTCACAGATATACAACCGTTTATCACAAACCTAAATTTGGTTGAAAGTAGCCGACATGTTTTGTTTACTATTGACTAGAAATTTGTCTATGATTTTGACAGGGTTGCCACGCTGAATGTACCTGGCGACATGAAAACAGAAGAGACCTCGATGTGTTTGAAACAAGCGTCTCCGACACTCGATCCCGGTGAGCATTTTTCCCCTTAAGCCTATTTTTCTTCTGATGAATGACTTATGAACATCCACCTTCATGGCCATTGGGAGTAGCGTTGATACATCAGGCCTGGGATACTGGGACTGGGACATGGGCAGAGTCAAGTGCGTGGAGCGTGGGACATGGGGGTGCTCCCATGCACCCACTGCACTTGTCTATCCAGGTGGTGGAGGAATGGGAGACGCAGTGAAAGGTTTGGCGAGTTGCGGAAAGTGCAACTACGGGGCCCCAGTGGTGGATGAGGGTGGAGGAAAATCTGCAGAGTGATAAAGAAAATGATCTTGAAAACTCATTACAGAATGTTCTCCTCCAGACTCAGAGCAGGAACCAGAGCAGATGTGTGCGGGCTGCAAGGTTACCATCACTGACCGCTATCTCCTGCGGGTCAATGAACGATCCTGGCACGAAGCATGTTTAAAATGTACAAAATGTCTGCAACCACTCTCTGGTACCTGCTACTGCCGGGACAGGAAGCTGTACTGCAAACACGACTATGAAAAGTAAGGCTCGTGGTTTATTAACACACCTTAATTCATTGCCTGGGATTATAAAGAATTGCTGTAGATTCTGGGATTGCAGTGAATTCTGGATTGCTATGGCACGGGGGTGGTGAAATGTGGATTATTCCGGAATTACGATGAATTGTTGATGATGCTGGGATTGTGATGAATTGCAAATTATAATGAGCTTGTGATGAATTGATGAAGATATTGAGATTGTGATGAATTCTGGATTATTCTAGGACTGTGAAGAATTGTTGGTAGTCCTGAGATTCTCGAAAATTGTTGGCGATTCTGGGATTCTGATGAATTGCTGATGATTGTTTGTGATGGATTTTTGCTGATTCTGAGATTATGATGGATTGTTGATTATTCTAAGATTGTGATGAATTGTCGATGATATTTAACGTGTTAAAAATTGTCGATCATGCTGGAAATCTGATGAATTGTTAATGATTCTGAGATTATGCTGGATTGTTGGTTATTCTTAGATTGTGATGAATTGTTGATGATTCTGAGATTGTAATGAATTGTTTGTGATGCTATTATTGTTCTAACATGGTGAGCATTCTGAGATTGTGATTGAATAGTTGATGATTCTGAGATTGTGATGATTTGTGGATTATCCTGAGATTGTGGTCAAATTATGATATTGTAATGAATTATTAATGATTCTGATATTGTGATTATTTGTGGATGATTCAGTAATTGCTGTTGAATTGTGATGGGTTGTTAATGATTCTGAGATTATGCTGGATTTTTGATGATTCTGAGATTCTGATGAATTGTTGATGATGAGAGATGGTGACAAATTGTGGATTAATCTGGGATTGTGAGTAATTGTGGATTATTCTGAGATTGTTGATGAATTGTCAAAGATTCTAAAATTATGATGGATTGTTGCTGATTCTGAACCTGTAATGAATTGTTGATTATCTTTGGATAGTGATGAATTGTGGATTATTCTGAGAGTGTGATGGATTTTTGATGCTTCCAATATCGGGATGAATTGCTGATGATTTTGATGAATTGTTGATGATGCTGATATTGTGATAAATTGTGGATTCTTATGGAATTGTAATGAATCTTTCGGTTATTCTGAGATTGTGATGAATTGTTGGTGATTCTGAGACTGTGATGAATTATTGATCATGCTGAGTTTATGATGGATTCCGGACATTTCTGATATTGTGATGAATTGTGAATTATTCTTAGACTGTGATGCATTGTGGATATTTCTGAGGTTGGGTTGAATTGTTGATGAATCGGAGATTGTGAAGTCTAGTTGGTGATTCTCAGATTGTGATGAATTGTTGATGATTCTGAGATCATTATGAATAATTGATGATTTTCAGATTGTGATGAATTGTTGATGATATTGATATAATGATGTATTATGGATTATTCTGAGAATGTAATGGATTGTCTGTGATTGTTATTGTGATAAAGTGTTGATCATTCTAAGATTGTGATGAATTGTTAATGATTCTGGGATTGCGATGAATTACTGATGATTCTGTTATCACAATGATTTGTTGTTGATTCTGAGATGGTGTTTAGTTGTTGATGATTCTGAGATGGTGATGAATTGCGGATAAATTGTGGATTTTCCTGAGATTGTGATCAATTGTGCATTATGAAATTGTAATGAATTGTTGATGATTCTGAGATTATTATGGCGGCACAGTGGTTAGCACTGTTGCTTCACAGTGCCAGGGTTCCAGGTTTAATTCCTGGCTTGGATCATTGACTGTGCGAAGTCTGTATGTTCGCCCTGCGTCCGCGTGGGTTTCCTCCAGGTGCTCCGGTTTCCACCCACTAGTCCCGAAAGACGTGCTGTCAGTTAATTTGGACATTCTGAATTCTCCCTCTGTGTACCTGAACAGGCACCAGAATGTGGCCACTAGGGCATTTTCACAGTAACTTCATGCAGTGTTAATGTAAACCCGCTTGTGACAATAAAGATTATTATTATATTATTTGTGGATGATTCTGTGATTACTGCTCAATTGTGATGAATTTTGGATGATTCTGAGACTTTGATCAATTGTTGATGATTCTGAGATTTTGATGAATTGTTGATTATTCAGAGCCTGCGATAGATTGTGAATTATTATGGGATTGTGATGAATTGTGGATTATTCTGATATTGTGCTGGATTGTTGATGATTCTGAGATTGTAATGAATTGTTTGTGATACTGCTACTGTTCTGAAGTGGTGATCATTCTAAGAATGTGATGAATAGTTGATGATACTGAGATTGCGTAAATTGTTTATTATATTCATATTGTGATGCAGTGTTGATGATTCTGAGTTTGTGATAATTTATGGATTATTTTGAGATTGTGATGACTTGTGGATTATCCTGAAATTGTGATCAATTGTGGGTTATTATATTGTAATGAACTGTTGATGAGTCAGATATTGTGATTTTTTTTGTGGATGATTCAGTGACTGCTGTTGAATTGCTCAGGATTCTGAGATTCTGATGAATTGTTGATACTGAAATTGTGATAAAATGTCAACCGTGCTGGGATTGTGATGGATTGTTAATGATTCTGAAATTATGCTGGATTGTTGATGTTTCTGAGATTGGATGAATTGTGAGTAATTTTGAGATTCTGATAAATTGTTGATGATTCGGAGATGGCAATGAATTGTGGATTAATCTGGGTATGCGAGGAATTGTGGATTACTCTGAGATTGTGATGAATTGTGGATTATTATTAAATTGTGATGAAGGATTATTCTGAGATTGTGAGGAATCTTTGATTATTCTGTGTCATGGAAATCATAATAAAGAGAAATTCCTCAAGGTTCGATTTAAGGAAATTTATTTACACAAATATACTTGTGGAGAGAGAGTGTTTCAGCTGCAAAGCCAAAGCACTGCACTCTGAGTTATGTGGTCAAAAACCATTATATTTATAGTGTGAAATAAACAACTTTGAAGAGATAAAGCTTGGGAACATACGCAAGAGAAAATATGAATGTTTTGCCCTTGGTTTAAACACAATTTGAGTACGCATTTTGTTGTC
This sequence comes from Scyliorhinus torazame, assembly GCF_047496885.1. Taxonomy (NCBI): domain Eukaryota; kingdom Metazoa; phylum Chordata; class Chondrichthyes; order Carcharhiniformes; family Scyliorhinidae; genus Scyliorhinus; species Scyliorhinus torazame. The sequence goes on along the minus strand of NC_092733.1, from coordinate 34,471,566 downwards.
CATCGGAAGAACAACTTATTATCATAATAAGGCCAGTACCACATACTGAGCAGTATTTAGTTTACATTACTTGACCTCCTTATTTTCGCTCAAAAGCAGTGTTAAAATATAGTCAATATTCCCAGCATGCATCTAAATTGGTAACTCATTAACTTCCCTTCCACATTCTGAGATTGTAATGAATCATTGATTATTTTAAGATTGAGGCACATTGTTTATAACTCTCAACCTGTGTTGAATTGTGGATTATTCTTAGACTGTGATGAGTTGTGGATTTTTCTGCAATTGCATTGAATTGTTGATGAATCTGACATTGTGATGAATTGTTGATGATTCTCAGATTGTGATCAATTGTAGAAAAATCTGAGATTGTGATGAACAGTTGATGATTCTGAGATTGTGGTGAATTGTTTGTGATTTGCAGATTGGGATGACTTGTGGATTATCCAGTGATTGTAATGAACTGCGCATTATTCTGAGATTGTGATGAGTGATTGATTATTCTGAGATTGTGGTGGATTGCTGATTATGCTGGGGGGGTGGGGTGATGAATTGTGATGATTCTCAGATTGTAATGAATCTTTCTTGATACTGTTATTGTGACAAAGTGTTGATCATTCTAAGATTCTGATGAATTGTTAGTGATTCTGGAATTGTGATGGATTACTGATGATTCTGTCACCATGGTGCTTTGTTGATGATTCAGCAATTGTGATGAATGTTTGAGAATTCTGAGATTGTGATGAATTGTTTATGATTCTGGGATTGTGATGAATTATTGATTATTCTAACATTGTGATGCATTGTGGATTATTCAGTGATTGTGATGAATTGTTGATGACTGAGATTGTGATGATGTGTTGATGATTTTGGATTTTGAAATTGTGATGAATTGTGGATGATTCTGAGATTGTGATGAATTGTTGCTGAATCTGAGATTGCGATGAATTGTTAATGATTCTTAGATTGTGATGAATTGTTGGATTCTCAGATTGTGAACAATTGTTGATTATTCTGAGACTGTGATGAATTACTGACATTTCTAAGATGATTATGAATTGTTGAGGATTCTGTGATCGTGATGTATTGTCGATAATGCTGCATTTGTGATGAATTGTTAATGATTCTGACTGTGCATGCGCAGTGGCCGTCCTCCCCCAGACGCCCCGCACAACAATGGCGCAGGGCTATAACATTGCCGGCGGAGGAAAGGAGGCCCGCCGACAGAGAGGCCGGCCCGCCGATCGGTGGGCCCCGATCGTGGGCCAGACCCCTTTGGAGGCCCCCCCCACCAGTGAAGGAGCCCCTCTCCCCCCCCCACAGGCCACGCCCCCTAGCGTTCCCACAGAGTTCCCGCCGGCAGCGACCAGGGGTGAACGGCGGCCCCGCCAATTCCAGCGGCCAGCGCCGCGCCAAACGCGCCGGCGCAAATGGTGCCGATTCTCCGCACCTCGGAGAATCACGCACCGGCATTGGGGCTTCGTGGCGCGGTTGCTCCAATTCTCCGGCCCGTCGCAGGGCTTGGAGAATCGCCCCCAATATTCTCAGGAAGAATCATAATTGGTTCCTGAATGTTGTTACTTAAAGAAAAGATATGTGAATGATGTAATGGAGATCTCCTCAAGGACCAGTAGATAAGTGAGGGGATTGACCCTTTTAAGGGCAACACAGCAGAGTATGAGTTACCTGGCCTCTGTGACCAATCGGGACTCAGAGTGGGGAATCAGCCCGGGGGGAGGAGCTGTCCGAAGCAGAGGTATTTTGGAGCTGGCTGAAAACATGCTGTTGCTCTTGAAGATCACTGTAAATAAATTCCACTTTGTTCACTAATGAAGTTGCTGAAGGTCTATCATGTCAGTAAGGAGTGGACTGATATCCATCCAATTGTTGTCACTGCTGGACGCTGCTGGGTAATTTTAAAGATTATTCATGTGATTCCCATGGCAGGTCATTTCGGAATGAGAAAGATTCAGGCTAAACTAACAAAATATTTTGACTGATTGGTTGCATCGGAATGTGGTTGAATTGGTGTCAAATGGTTGGAAAACATCAGCCGTCAATCAAACAACTTCACTAATCCGTATGCCCATCTTTGATAAAACCTTTAGTAAGGTACTAGTAGATTGTGGGACCTTACCTGAAATTTAAACCAGGGATCAGTATTTCCTAATCATTATGGAATTGTCAACCAGGTTCAGAGACGCCAGGGGAGATGGAGGTGTAGTCGTAATGTCACTCAGGGGAAAGGGTTTAACACTCCCGTTTACGGCGGGCAATACCCAAAACGCGACCTACGCTGATGGGATTTTCCAAAGCGATTGCCCCCCCCCCCCCCAAAAACCACCACCACAATGATGTAATATGATCCCCGTCGTTGAATGTTGGGATCCCCATTAGAATACGTCAACATCAGATTATCAGGCCTCTGCGATTGTTGTTCCGTGGTGGTGGTGGTGGGGTGGGGGAGGGGGTGGGGGGGTGGGGGGGGGGGGGGTGAGTTCAATGCTGTGGGCGAGGGAGCGTTGGGGGCAGATTTTTTTTTACAGCCTAAATTGGCTTTTGAGTCAATGTGATGTCATAGGATCGCCCCCCCCCCCACCTCATTTTTGTTTTGGCTATGGACTGAGCGATACAGCGGGGAAGGCCAGCCTTGGCAGCCTCCATTTTTCCCATCCACTGCCGCACTCTGCCAAAGAGTGGGAAAGTTCTGTCCACTGGGTTTGCGATCCAGAGGCCCCAGGGTAATGTACGATGGGTTCAAATCCCACCACAGAGGCTGGTAGAATTTAAAATTCAATTCAAAATTTTTTTTAAATTTGGGGCACGATGCAATGGCCTCGTTGGCCCTGGCTTGGTGTCTGGACAATTCAACGGAATCTCGCGGCATGTCGAGATCCTGCTGGGTGAGATCCAGACGAGCAGATTTAAATGATCCATTCGGCTCATTTCAATATGTGCTCACCCAATTCACAGCGAGGGTGCTTGGGTGGGACTGCGAAGGTGACCGGGGCAGTGCCAGGTTGCAGGGCTAAGGGTGAACGCATCAGAGGTGGGGTAAGGGGGTGCAGGCCCAAGGACCCCGGAAGAGGTAAGTTCGGTGAAGTGGGGGGGGGGGGGGGGCCAAAATATCAGAGGTGTCTTTCAAAATGGCGCCCGATCCGTGAGTAATCTTCATGCCAGTGCAGAAAATGACTTAGAGGGTAGCCTCGACGGGGGTGTTCCTCGCCCAGGCCAAACAAAAAAGGCAAACTGCCGGTGAATAGCGGGGTCTTTGGCGCTGAGAGAAACCCGCTAAACGGGCTGTACGACAGACTTTAACTTGAGTCCGCCGAATCGCGCCCCTGGAATATAAAGATAGTCTCAGTAATGGCGACGATGACAATCATCGATTGTTGCAAAGACCCATCTGGCTCACTTGTATCCTTTTGGGAAGGAAATCTGCCGTCCTTACCCGGTCTGGCCTACATGTGACTCCAGACCCACGGCAATGTGGTTGACTCTGAAATGGCTGAGCCAGCCCCTCAGTTCAAGGGCAATTAGGGATGGGCAGCAAAGCCTGGACCAGCCAGCGAGGCCCACATCCCATGAAAGGGTAATGGGGCGAATTCTCCGTCTGAGAGCCTAAGTGCTGACGCCAGGACCGAATCGCGAGTGTTCTACGTGGACGAAAGCGGCGCCAGTCCCAGAGCAATTCAGGAGCCATTAATGGACCCGCGCCACATGGAACTCGTGCAATTCCAATGCATGGTTGCCCTTATCACGGTCAAGGTGATGGCACTGGTTGCACTAGAGCACGTCCAAATTGTTGATGGGTCAGCTGGGGCCAGAAGGTACCTCGGGGGTGGCGGGATGAGGGGGTGGCACTAATACGACCCAAGGCGCTAAGTTCACAGTGGGCTGCTGGTGGAATGCGCAGCCGCATGGCTGCCTTGCAGGCTGCGGCAATGGTGGTCCGTGCCAGGCCACCCCAACCCTGCGGCCCAGCTACGAGCTGCCCCCTGCTACTCCCTCCAGGCCTGGCAGATGCTCCCCGGCCAGCTGCACAATAGCGATGTTGGACACATGTTTGTAGCCCCTCCCGCGCCCTCAGCAACCACGGGGCCTGTGACCCGATTTGAAATACCACAAATGAACCTCATCGTCGGTAATTCCACCTGGCGGACGCGGACCATCGCGGAAGGCTCAGAAAATGCCGGATCGGGCCCATTAACGATATGCCAATGGCCTTTACTGTACCATTTGCATGCCTACACTGGCGTGCATGGGAGGACACATTCATGTCGCTGTCTAGGGACCGGAGCGTGGCATTCGCGATTCCGGCATTGGCCGACTTTTAAAAGATTAAAGGAAATGTGGTAATTAGAGGGTGAATTCAGTTTTGCACAAGTCATGGGCTATTCTGACCAAGGATCAAACGTTATGTGATTGGGTGTTCCAGGAAATATTTTTTTTAAGAGCAGTTTAGGAATTAAACAACTTCAATCAACTGCACGTCATCCACAGTTGCAATGGTATTGGAAAGATGGCATTTAGCCTTAAAGACTATGATCAAACACTACGCCTTGAACATCCAGAGGATTAGAACGGAGGAATTTCATTTTCTTTGTTTGCAGTGAAGAATTCACTTATGGGGCGAAATTCTCCCCCAACGGCGCGATGTCCGCCGACTGGCGCCAGAAATGGCGCCAATCAGACGGGCATCGGGCCGGCCCAGAGGTGCGGAATGCCCCGCATCTTTGGCGGCCTAGCCCCAACATTGAGGGGCTAGGCCGACGCCGGAGGGATTATCGCGGCAGCTGGCAGAAATGGCGTTTGTTGCCCTGCCAGCTGGCGCAGAAATGCGGCGCATGCGCGGGAGCGTCAGCGGCCGCTGAAAGTTTCCCGCGCAAGCGCAGTGGGGAGAGTCTCTTCCGCCTCCGCCACGGCCTCCACCATGGCGGAGGCGAAAGGGAAAGCGTGCCCCCACGGCACAGGCCCGCCCGCGGATCGGTGGGCCCCGATCACGGGCCAGGCCACCGTGGGGGCACCCCCCGGGGTCAGATCGCCCCGCGCCCCCCCCCAGGACCCCGGAGCCCGCCCGCGCCGCCTGGTCCCGCTGGTAAATACCAGGTTTGATTTACGGCGGCGGGACAGGCAATCTCTGGGCGGGACTTCAGCCCATCCGGGCTGGAGAATTGAACGGGGGGTCCCGCCAACCGGCGGGGCCCGATTCCCGCCCCCGCCCAATCTCCGGTACCGGAGACTTCGGCGGGGGCGGGATTCACGGCGGCCAACGGCCATTCTCCGACCCAGCGGGGGGTCGGAGAATGACGCCCATGGAACCAAATTAGTGTTGGTTTGTGGACACTACATTTATTGACGAGAGATCTATGGATCAGGGAGAGATTACCCTTTCCAAATTCTGAGGCAGGCCATCAAAAGCACGTGGAGTTGCTCGAGAACGTCCTCCGGTTTCTCACCAGGCAATGAAAAAAAACAACCAGATAGGACAGCTGAAGAACAGGCTTTAAAATGTGGAGATGAGGTGTGGTGTCTGTTCCCTCTGCAGGGTGAATCACTGAAGGACAGATTTTATGGACATTAGTCAGTAAAAAATAAGCTTAAGCTGTATTATTAGGCCAGTTCAGCTCAGTTGGCTGGACGCCTGGTTCGTCGATCCGGAGCGAGGACAGCAGTGTGGGTTCGATTCCTGTACCGGCTGAGCTTATTCATGAAGGCCCCGCCTTCTCAACCTCGCCCCTTGCCTGAGGGGTGGTGACCCTCAAGGTTCAATCACCACCAGTCAGCTCTCCCCCCTCAAAGGGGGAAAGCAGCCTGTGGTCATTTGGAACTGTGGTGAATTTACTTTAGTACGCCAGATAGAAAGAGGATTCAACAAGTATGCCACATAAATATGCTGAAATGGTATTATGACAAGGAGTAAACCAAGTTGTTAATAGGAGCGAAAGCAACAGGGTAGTTGTTATGGGGGACTTTAACTTTCCAAATAGTAACTGGAAACGCTATAGTTCGAGTACTTTAGATGGGTCCGTTTTTGTCCAATGTGTGCAGGAGGGTTTCCTGACACAGTATGTAGATAGGCCAATGAGAGGCAAGGCCGTATTGGATTTGGTACTGGGTAATGAACCAGGACAGGGGTTAGATTTGGAGGTAGGTGAGCACTTTGCTGATAGTGACCACAGTTCGATTACGTTTACATTAGTGATGGAAAGGGATAGGTATATACCGCAGGGCAAGAGTTATATCTGGGGGAAAGGCAATTATGATGCGATGAGGCAAGACTTAGGATGCATCGGATGGAGAGGAAAGCTGCAGGGGATGGGCACAATGGAAATGTGGAGCTTGTTCAAGGAACAGCTACTGCGTGTCCTTGATAAGTATGTACCTGTCAGGCAGGGAGGAAGTGGTCGAGCAAGGGAACCGTGGTTTACTAAAGCAGTCGAAACACTTGTCAAGAGGAAGAAGGAGGCTTATGTAAAGATGAGACATGAAGGTTCAGTTCGGGCGCTCGAGAGTTACAAGTTAGCTAGGAAGGACCTAAAGAGAGAGCTAAGAAGAGCCAGGAGGGGACATGAGAAATCTTCGGCAGGTAGGATCAAGGATAACCCTAAAGCTTTCTATAGATATGTCAGGAATAATAGGATGACTAGGGTAAGAGTAGGGCCAGTCAAGGGCAGTAGTGGGAAGTTGTGCTTGGAGTCCGAGGAGATAGGAGAGGTACTAAATGAATATTTTTCGTCAGTATTCACACAGGAAAAAGACAATGTTGTCGAGGAGAATACTGAGATTCAGGCTACTAGACTAGAAGGGCTTGAGGTTCATAAGGAGAAGGTGTTAGCAATTCTGGAAAGTGTGAAAATTGATAAGTCCCCTGGGCCGGATGGGATTTATCCTCGGATTCTCTGGGAAGCTAGGGAGGAGATTGCTGAGCCTTTGGCTTTGATCTTTAAGTCATCTTTATCTACAGGAATAGTGCCAGAAGACTGGAGGATAGCAAATGTTGTCCCCTTGTTCAAGAAGGGGAGTAGAGACAACCCCGGTAACTATAGACCAGTGAGCTTTACTTCTGTTGTGGGCAAAATCTTGGAAAGGTTTATGAGAGAAAGCGTGTATAATCACCTGGAAAGGAATAATTTGATTAGAGATAGTCAACGCTGTTTTGTGAAGGGTAGGTCGTGCCTCACAAATCTTATTGAGTTCTTTGAGAAGGTGACCAAACAGGTGGATGAGGGTAAAGCAGTTGATGTGGTGTATATGGATTTCAGTAAAATGTTTGATAAGGTTCCCCACGGTAGGCTACTGCAGAAAATATGGAGGCATGGGATTCAGGGTGATTTAGCAGTTTGGATCAGAAATTGGCTAGATGTAAGAAGACAAAGGGTGGTGGTTGATGGGAAATATTCAGACTGGAGTCCAGTTACTAGTGGTGTACCACAAGGATCTGTTTTGGGGCCACTGCTGTTTGTCATTTTTATAAATGGGTGAGTAAATGTGCAGATGACGCTAAAGTCGGTGGAGTTGTGGACAGTGCGGACGGATGTTACAAGTTACAGAGGGACATAGATAAGCTGCAGAGCTGGGCTGAGAGGTGGCAAATGGAGTTTAATGCAGAAAAGTGTGAGGTGATTCATTTTGGAAGGAATAACAGGAAGACAGAGTACTGGGCTAATGGTAACATTCTTGGCAGTGTGGATGAGCAGAGAGATCTCGGTGTCCATGTACATAGATCCCTGAAAGTTGCCACCCAGGTTGAGAGCGTTGTTAAGAAGGCGTACGGTGTGTTAGCTTTTATTGGTAGAGGGATTGAGTTTTGGAGCCATGAGGTCATGTTGCAGCTGTACAAAACTCTGGTGCGGCCGCATTTGGAGTATTGCGTGCAATTCTGGTCGCCGCTTTATAGGAAGGATGTGGAAGCATTGGAAAGGGTGCATAGGAGATTTACCAGAATGTTGCCTGGTATGGAGGGAAGAGCTTATGAGGAAATGCTGAGGGACTTGAGGCTGTTTTCGTTAGAGAGAAGAAGGTTAAGAGGTGACTTAATTGATGATCAGAGGATTGGATCGGGTGGACAGTGAGAGCCTTCTTTCTCAGTTGGTGATGTCTAGCACGAGGGGACATAGCTTTAAATTGAGGGGAGATAGATATAGGACAGATGTCAGAGGTAGGTTCTTTACTCAGAGAGTAGTAAGGGTGTGGAATACCCTGCCTGCAACAGTAGTGGACTCGCCAACACTAAGGGCATTCAAATGGTCATTGGATAGACATATGGACGATAAGGGAATAGTGTAGATGGGCTTTAGAGTGGCTTCACAGGTCGGCGCAACATCGAGGGCCGAAGGGCCTGTACTGCGCTGTAATGTTCTATGTTCTATGAGTGGATATAAATAGGGGACGTTCCACATTTAAATTAATTGTCCCCGGTTGCAGCTCCTCGTCTTTGGTCTCTCGGTGCGGAGATGGGCGGGCAAGGAGGAGGGCCTGCTCCTGGTCCTGGATAAGTTAGCCATTAACAGGTCCAGGCAGCGGGCGGTCCAGGGGAGGGATTGTCCGATCCACTGTCTTTGCTCTACTGCAGCTGCATTTGCTGCGGAGTGAGCATGCCCTGTCTGCTGGAACGCTTCAGGCCATCCTTGACCAGTGGGCACTACGGGAGCTTGGGGTGCATCACCCCCGAGAATGATATTTTGATTCGATTTTGTAAGTTTCCTCTTGAAATTTGGATTATTTTGTTACAATGCCCCTCACCAGGGTCTGCCACCCCCGCCCATTAGTATATTTGACTCTTAGCTCCTTTTCCTTTGATATTTTTGTTTTAGTTATGGTTCCTCCACCCCAGGGGCTGTCATCCCTTTGATTATTATTATTTAGTCATTGATTTATTTAAAAGCGCGTATGAATAGGGGATGGCTGGGACACTGGGTTGAGTAGGAGGAGAGCTGTGAGACTGAACAAGTCAGTAAAGAAAAACCCTGATCCTTGGCCTCTGCTTCACCAACCAACCTGGCTCCTTTAACCCAATTAAGGAGTGTAGTCCTGGCAGCCAAGAAGGAAGAGGGTGATGTAATATAGAGTTCAAAATAATGAGACAGAAACAGGAGGTTTTCAAATTGAACCCCCTCCCCCAGAAATAAGAGAAGGCAGATAAACAAAATATTGCACCATCTCCCAACAGAGTTTATTAATAATAATAATAATCTTTAATAGTGTCACAAGTAGGCCTACATTAACACTGCAATCTAGTTACTGTGAAAATTCCCTAGTCGCCATACTCCGCCACCTGTTTAGGTACTGTGATGATATGTGAACTATCATCTGTGTATATAATATAATAACCAAACTGCATATAAATATTAGTGCCTGTATGTATAGATTACAATTCTAGCATCCGACCACAGGTGGCGTAACGACAGGAGAACGTCACTGGAACGTAGACACATGTGCAGCAGAACATGCATAGCAGGCGTTGAGTCCAGTCGCATATCGAGTAGCTCCTTAGTCAATAGTAATTAATACTAGTTAATCATAGTTATTTGTATTTAGCCATTGCATCCATCTGTACTCATAGTAGACATCATCAAAACCCTTTAGTGTTTTAGTTAATTAATAAACAGTTTTGTTCATTGATAAAGCCATATGTTCTCTGATCACTTCAACTACAAAGACATTGCCATTCGTGCCTCCAGAGAACATTACAGGTACACAGAGTGAGAATTCACCTAACAAGAACGTCTTTCGGAACTTGTGGGAGAAAATGGGAGCGCCCGGCGGAAACACACGCAGACACGGGGAGAACGTGCAGACTCCGCACAGACCCAAGCCGCGAATCGAAACCCAGGTCCCTGGCGCTGTGAAGCAGCAGTGCTAACCACTGTGTTACCGTGCCGATGACATATTCAAATTATTAAAAGAATATGAGTCACTATGTAAAGATAGACCAGGGCAAATTTCTTTTCCCATGAATGCTGTTGAATGTCCAAAGATGTGCAGGTTAGGTGGGGTTACGGGGATAGGGCGGAGGAGTGGGCAAAGCAAGGGGCAATACGGTAGTATAGTGGTTAGCACAATTGCTTCACAGCTCCAGGGTCCCAGGTTCGATTCCGGCTTGGGTCACTGTCTGTGCGGAGTCTGCACATCCTCCCCGTGTGTGCGTGGGTTTCCTCCGGGTGCTCCGGTTTCCTCCCACAGTCCAAAGATGTGCAGGTTAGGTGGATTGGCCATGATAAATTGCCCTTAGTGTCCAAAATTGCCCTTAGTGTTGGGTGGGGTTACGGGGTTATGGGGATAGGGTGGAGGTGTTGACCATGGGTAGGGTGCACTTTCCAAGAGCCGGTGCAGACTCGATGGGCCGAATGGCCTCCTTCTGCACTGTAAATTCTATGATAATCTATGAAAGGTGCTCTTTATAGATTTATTAACTTCATAGTTAAAGAATATTAGAACCAGAAGGGTTGTGGCCTGCTTAAGATGCCAAAAATGCTTAGGTTGAACAGGTAGAAATAAACAGAAGGTCCTGTATACTGAGCCTGGATATGTATCACTGATCCAGTACCCAACTGGTTAATCCTCCAAGTTTTGTTTGGTATGTGATTTGAGAGTTTTGATTTGTACGTTTAACAGGTGAAGAAGGAAACTGGTGTTAAGGCATTTAATTAGGGTATAAGTAATTGTGTTTGTTTATACTTTTATTATCTTTAACATAACTATTTAAGATAAAGTGTAATTGCTTTAATTGAACTTCTTTGATTTTTGTGCAGTAAACTTACTCTGTTTAAAACATGAACATTGCATTTTCATTCTTTCAGTAAATACTCAAGTTTTTAGATTGTTAAATTAATATCAAAAGTTATTTGTCTCCACTGAGATCATTGTGGTGAATTACTGATTATTCTGAGATTGTGATGAATTGATTTTTCTGGCATTGTGGTGAATTGGGAATGATCCCTGAATTCTGATGTATTCATATTATCCCGGAATTGAGTGGAAATGTTGATTATTATTGTATCATGGTGAATGTCAATTATCCTGGGTTTTGCTGAATTGTTTATGATTCTGGATTAATGGTGAATTGAACTCAATTTTGGGATTGTGATGAATTGAGGATCATTTTGCGATTGTAACAAATTGCTGCTGTTTTGGGGATTGTGACAAATGATTGATTATCCCGGGTTTATGATGAATTGTGGATTATGCTGGGATTATGACAAATTTTGATGATTCTGGAATTGTGGTGAAATGTTTATGAACTTGAGATTGTGGTGAATTCCTGATTCCTCGGATTGCAATGAATTGTCGATGATTCCGTCGCACTGACAAATTGTTTATGATTCTAGAATTGTGAAGAATTGGGGGTTATTCCGGGTTTGTTATGAAGTCATGCATATTTTGGGATTGCAGAATAATTTATGATTTGGATTGTGATAAATTGTGAATTGTGAAGAATTCATAAAATCATAGAAACCCTACAGTGCTCAAGGAGGCCATTTGGCCCATCGAGTTTGCACTGACCCTCTGAAAAAGAACCCTACCTAAGCCCACTCCCCCACCCAATCCTAGTAACCACACCTAACCCTGGACACTAAGGGGCAATATTTTAGCACG